>NW_025968454.1:1564-2324 GCF_021869965.1 Rhincodon typus | reverse complement strand
TCAGGAGCTGTATCCCACTGAGAATCAGGGCCTTCAGGATCGGTGCCCCAGAGAGAGTCAGCACCTTCAGGAACTATATCCCAGTGAGAGTCAGTACCTTCAGGAACTGTATCCAAGTGTGAGCCAGCATCTTCAGAAAATGTCTCCCAGCGAGAGTCAGCACCTTCAGAAACTGTGTCCCACTGAAAGTCAGCAACTTCAGGAAATGTATCAGAGTAAGAGTCAGCCCCTTCAGGAACTGTTTCCAACTGAAAGTTAGCACCTTCAGGAACTGTATCCCAGTGAGAATCCGCACCTTCAGGAAATGTATCCTCGAGAGATTCAGCCCCTTCAGAAAATGTATCCCACTGAAAGTTCGCATCTTCAGGAACTGTATCCCAGTGAGAATCAGCACCTTCTGGAAGTGTATCCCGCTGAGAGTCAACTCCTTCAGGAACTGTATCCCAGTGAGAGTCAGCACCTTCAGGAACTGTATTCCTATGTGAGTCAGCATCTTCAGTAACTGTATCCCAGTCAGAATAAGCAACTTCGGGATCTGTATCCCAGTGAGAATCTGCACCTTCAGGAGCTGTATCCCACTGAAAGTCAGCATCTTCAGAAACTGTATCTAATTGAGAGCCAGCAGCTTTAAAAAATGTATCCCATTGAGAGTCAGCACCTTCAGGAACTGTATCCCAGTGAGAATCCGCACCCTCAGGAACTATATCCCAGTGAGAATCAGCACCTTCAGGAACTTTTATCAGTGAGAGTCAGCACCTTC
>NW_025968454.1:0-1064 GCF_021869965.1 Rhincodon typus | reverse complement strand
CAGGAACTTTATCCCATTGAGAATCAGCACCTTCTGGAAGTGTATCCCGGTGAGAGTCAACTCTTTCAGCAACTGTATCCCAGTGAGAGTCAGCACCTTCAGGAACTGTATCCCTGTGAGAGTCAGCACCTTCAGGAACTGTATTCCAATGAGAGTCAGCATCTTCAGGAGCTGTATCCCCGTCAGAATAAGCAACTTCAGGATCTGTATCCCGGTGAGATTCAGGACCTTCAGGAACTGTATCCCAGTGAGATTCAGGACCTTCAGGAACTATATCCCAGTGAGAATCATGTCCTTCAGTCATTGTATCCCACAGAGAATCAGCCCCTTCAGGAACTGTATCCAAGTGAGAGTCAGCACCTTCAGGAACTGTATCTCAGTGAGAATCAGCACCTTCAGGAGCTGTATCCCAGTGAGAATCAGGACCTTCAGGATCAGTGTCCCAGAGAGAGTCAGCACCTTCAGGAGCTGTTTCCAAGTGAGAGCCAGCCCCTTCAGAAAATGTCTCCCAGCGAGAGTCAGCACCTTCAGGAACTGTATCCCACTGAAAGTCAGCATCTTCAGAAACTGTATCCAATTAGGAGCCTGCAGTTTTAAAAATGTATCCCATTGAGAGTCAGCACCTTCCGGAACTGTATCCGAGTGTGAATCCGCACCTTCAGGAAATGTATCCCAGTGAGAATCAGCACCCAAAGGAACTTTTATCAGTGAGAGTCAGCACCTTCAGTAACTGTATCCCCAAGAGAGTCAGCCCCTTCAGGAACTGGATCCCACTGAAAGTCAGCACCTTCAGGAACTGTATCCCAGTGAGAATCAGCATCTTAAGGAACTATATCCCAGGGAGAATCAGCACCTTCAAGAACTATATCCCAGTGAGAGTCAGCACCTTCAGGAACTGTATCCCAGTGAGAGTCAGCACCTTCAGGAACTGTGTCCCAGTGAGAGTCAGAACCTTCCGGAACTGTATCCCAGTGAGAGTCAGCACCTTCAGGAACTGTATCCCAATGGGAATCAGCACCTTCAGGAGCTGTATCCCAGTGTGAATCAGCACCTTCAGGAGCTGT
>NW_025968453.1:0-24975 GCF_021869965.1 Rhincodon typus | reverse complement strand
CTTGATAGGATTATTTGATGAAGAAATAGGGAGAAGTGCAGTTGATGTTATGTATTGGGACTTTCAAACAACATTTGATAAACAGACTTGTTGGCAAATTTGAATTTGATAGAATTGAAGTAGAAGAGACAGCTTTAATTGACAGAAAGCAGATTTTCTCCCGGGAGTCCGTATTAGGACTACTGCTGATTTGGATATATATTAAAGTTCTGGACTTTCACATTGAGGGACATAATTTCAAAGTTTACCAATAATACCAACAATCAAATGTAACAATTTCAGAAGCATAGGTAGAATATTGAAATGGGCAGATACATGATAAATTAAATTTGATTAAGAGATCTGAAGCAATGTGTTGGATGTTGTGGCCCCCACTGAACGTGTTTTCAGAAGGAGGGTAGTAAACTTTGCCAGGAGTCTGGGCCACTGCCTTCATGTCCACTCCTGACCCAATCCCCATAAACTCTCAGGGGACAACTTAACAGGAAACTGAGCTTGGAACTGCATTTCCAATCTGAAGCTGTTGGCATTATTCCTGAGAAGTTTTTCCTCGAGACTTAATTACACTGTTGAATAATTCATCCCTGTGAACTCAGTCACATGCTGTTGCAAAACTAAAGTAAATGTTAACTGATTGTGGTGACAGGCAAAATTTAGAATGACTTGTTCATGGCAACGTTCACCGCATGAAATTATGTGCCAAATTGCTTGCTTGATTTGTACTGTTAAAACAAAAAGTGCAAGCTATATTTTGGGAGTTAGTTTCCCGCTGAGTTAGGCCAAAATAAGATTGGGTTCACTACTCAATTTAATTCAAAACTAATTTTACTTTCCATTATTTACATTTTTGATTTTTCACTGAGACATAATTGATCAGAATGAGAACCAGTCTTTGCTGCTTTTTAATATACCTGAACAAATTTGGTGCATTTTATGATTGGAATAAGACACCCCACCTCTCCCAAATTCCTCACCCCCATTCCCAGTAGGTGTTGTGTTCAAAGAGCGTTGTGCAAGATGGTGTGGAAACACGAGGAGGGATCTAGTATATTCTAAAGCAACTCAATTCCCATATTTTATAGGAACTTGACTTAATTCCTGGTTTTTATTACATACTGTTTGCCTCTCTTGGACAAAAGCATTCCTGGATAATTGTTTAAATTTGTTAGCAGGTAATCACTTAACAGCAACTGTCCACATAGACAGATATCAATGTGTCTCTTGTATATGGACCTAACTTCCAATAATCCTACATATGATGTTGCCGCATTAGAAATAATTGTTTGGTAGTGTGGAACTTAAACATTGCTAAAAGATTTGTTTTCTTGCATTTCTTGATTAATGCAAGATGTTAAGCTTCAACTTCGTCTGTCTTTTTAGTCATACATAAATCGTATCTACTTTGTCACATGTAATGTATAGATTTAAGTATAATTTGTACATTGTCACATTTTTCCATTTATAGCAACATTTTTAATAATAGCGCAGTTTTTAAAAAAAGTCATTCCCCCCCCCCCGCCCCCACTTCCTTCAATCCTTCCAATAGCATCTATACCTTGGAACATTAGGCTGCCAGTCCTGTCTATCCCTAAGCCACGTCTCTGTAATTGCTATGATATCCTAGTCTCTTGTTCCTAACCATGCCCTGAGTTATCTGCCTTACCTGTTAGGCCTCTTGCCTTGAAATAAGTGCAGTTTAATTTAGGAGTCCTACCTCGTTCTCTACTTTGTTCCTGCCTGTTTGACTTACTTCTTTTTCCAACTGTACCAGTCTTAGACTGATCTCTTTCCTTACTATTTTCCTGAGTCCCACCCCACCCAATTGCTAGTTTAAATCCTCCCAAACAGCTCTAGCAAATCTCCCCACTAGTATATTAGTCCCCTTCCAATTCCGGTGCACTCAGTCCTTATACAAGTCACTTATACCCCAGAAGACATTCCGATGATCCACAAATGTGAATCCTTCTCCCCTGCACCGGTCCCTCAGCTGTGCATTCATCTTCTCTATCCTCCTTTTCCTACCTTCACGAGCTCATGGCACTGGGAGTAATCCAGATATTACTACCCTCGAGGACCTACTTTTTAAATTCCTGCCTAACTTCCTATATTGTCTCCTCAGAATCTCGTCTTTTAGTTCCAATGTGTACAACGACCCTCTACTGGTCCCGCTTCCCTTTGAGAATATTCTTGGAGCACTTATCAAACTGTGCCCTATATCTTTCAGCGAGTTGCAGTATGGGCTGTTTTTGTAACTAAAACTTCTGCTCTCAAAATAATTTTGTAGTCAAAATAAAGCACAGAAAGTTACAATTTGATTAAAAGCTGCTGTAACTTGCACACACTGCTGCCTCATAGTGCCAGGGACCTGGATCTAATTCCAACATTGGGTGACTGTCTGGGTAGAATTTCCACATTCTCTCCATGTTTGCACGGGATTCCAGTGAATGCTCTGGTTTCTACCCACAGTCCAAAGATGTGTAGGTCAGGTGGATTGGCCTTGCTAAATTGCTACATAGTGTCCAGGGATGTGCAGGTTGGCGGGGTCAGCTACGATAAATGTGGGGTTCCAAGGGATAGGGTGGGGCTGCTGGGTCTGGGTGGGGTGCTCTTCAGAGGGTCACTGCTGACCTGATGGGCTGAATGGCTTCTATTTGCATTGTAGGGATCCTATGATTCTAACAAAAATCACAAAATGTTTAATAATTGACATATATAAAATAAAACATTGTAGTTCAATATTTAGTGACCGAGTGTTACCACTGATGCTTTTTTCAGATATTTGCAAGCCAATTGTACAGTACAATTTTATTCAATTAAACTGAAGTTGAAGAATCTGCAGTACACTTTGCTAGATTTAGTGGAAGTAATATGAGGCCTTCCTGAGACAGACAATCTCACTGAAAATAAGAGCGTAAGAGATAGGAGCCAGAGTAAACGTGTGAATGCAAACAGGAACTGCTGGAAAAGTTCAGCAGGTCTGGCAGCATCAGAGTTTTGAAGAAGAATCACTGCACCCGAAATGTTAACTCTGCTTTCTCTCCGCACTGGCTGTGTCTTTTTTTCCAGCAATTTCTGTCTGTGTTTCTGACTTCCAGCAACCACAGTTCTTGGTCATTTTTTTGTTTAGTAAATCTGTGCATCCTACTTCACCATTTTATATGGTCATGGCTGCTCTCGGGCTTTATTTCTACTTTCTGTCTGCTCATCTTATCCCTTTATTTTGTTAGACCAAACATTTATCTCAACATTAATTGTTGGATCATCCACAACACTTTGGACTAATTGGACCTTTAGTTGTAGCCCATGAAGGATAATAGAGGCAGGGCAGTTCAAGGTACACGGACAATGAACTACCACCACTGACATAGGGATTGAACCAGTGTTCTTAGCATTGATTTGCATCACGCACCAGCCATTTGGCCAACTCGGTGAATTGAACTCTCACCACGGTGCTACCTCACCACCCAACCCCAACAGCTTTCTGTGGTAGAAAATTCCAAAGATTCACAACCCCTTGAGTGAAGAAACATGTCCCTATTTCAGAGCTAAATTATTGGCCCGTGTTCTACATTCCCCAGCCTGGGATACAGCACCTACCGCATCAAGGACCTTCATAATGTTTCAATGAGATCACCTCTTGATCTTCTAAATCTGAGAGATCTAATTTACTCCACCTCTCATCATAGGAAGTCCTCTCACTTCATGAACCAATCTTGTGAACCTTCACAATGCTACCTCCAATGCAAGTATATATATTTTTTTTAAATGGCATCCAAAATTACATGTAGCGCTCCAGGTTAGTCGCACCAAAGTCCTGTATAAGATTTTCTTGCAATACAGGCTAAGGTGCCATGAACTTACCTATTTGAATTCTCTACCTGAATGCTAGAGACCTCCCTTTCTGAGTAGTTTGGCCCATCAAGCCCACACTGACCCTCCAAAGAGCATTCCCCCAGACTCATTACCCCTACCCTAACCCTGCATTTTCTATGGCTAATCAACTTAGCCTGTACATTCTAGGGCAATTTCCCATGGCCAATCCACCTAACATACACATCTTTGGAGACAACAAGGTGCAGGGCTGGATGAACACAGCAAGCAGGCCGGCCTGCTGTGTTCATCCAGCCCTGCACCTTGTTGTCGCGGATTCTCCAGCATCTGCAGTTCCTACTATCTCTGATACACATCTTTGGACTGTGGGAGGAAACCAGAGCAAACCCAAGCAGCCACAGGAGAGTGTGCAAACTCCACGCAGTCAATCAGCCAAGGCTGAAATCAAACCTGGGTTCTTGTCACTGTGAGGTAGAAGTGCTAACCGCTGAGCAACCATGCCACCCATTACTGTTAAGGTGAAGTTCCATTGGGATCACTTTTATCTAGTTTCTTTGCCAAATATCAATTTTCATGTGAGACTAACAACTTGACTGTCCTCCACTATGTAACAGAGGAACAATCAGGTAAAATGGAATTTGAAAGAAGCCATTTGATTTGCTGTGTGTTCTGCCACATAGCAAGCTTGTGACTTGGTTAACATGGAGACTATGGGCTTAGTCCTACTGAGAACAGGTTTTAAAAAAATTCACATCTGAAACCAAAATATTGGGTAGAAAGTGGACACATTGTCTCTGAGATTTTGGACAGAAAGAATGAGAGAGCAAGGAATACCTCACTGAGACAAAGGCTGCATCTTGTGTATTCAGCAGGGAGGACTGTTTTGCTTCTCAGAGTTACTGAGCAGAATGTGAGAGGACACACAGTCTCTGGTTGAACAGATGCATGCTCTGAAAATTGTAAAAGATGTGCCTTGGTGAGGTCAGGATGAGAAATTGCCAAGTGGCCCAACTGCATGATTCAGAATTATTTGAAAGCCAAGGGCAGCGCCTTCTGATGGTCACTCAATGTTGCAACTCAGCAAAGTGGCGACAAGTGAAGCAATTGGAAATTGGATTATGACCTGTTTCATATAAAGACTGCAGTCCTGTAGAGCATGTGGTGTGGGGTTATCATACAAGTAAAACATTCAGGATTATTGTTTCTGTTCTGTTACTGATGCGGATGCTGGAGATCTGAAGCAAAACCAGAAACTCCTGTTTAAAATCAGTAGGTCTGGCAGCATCTGTGGAAAGAAAGCAGAGCTAACTCTTCATCAGAAGAGTCACTGGACTGGAAACGTTAATTTTGCTTTCTTCCCACAGTTGCTGCCGGACCTGCCGAGTTTCACCAGCAATTTCTGTTTTTGTTGGTAATTGTCCAGGTTGGATTTACACTTTTTTTGTGCTGAGGGCAGTTTTCTGCAATGTCCAGCAATTGCCAGTGTTGTGGCTATCCTTAAAGCAGCTTGACTAGCGGCATGGCTAGTTCTGAAGCATGCAATGTTGTCAGGCCCATGATCCAGTACATTCAGCCATTTTTTGATTTCATGTGGAGGGAAGTCGACTTAGCTGAAGACTGGAATTTGTGATGCCGGGGATATCAGGAGGAGGCCAAGATTCAGCATCCACTCGGCACTTCTGGATGAAGATGGATGCATATACTTCAGCCTTTTGTTTTGCAGTGATGTGTTGGACTTGTCCCCATGTTGAGGATGGGAGTGTTTGTGGAGTCTTGACATATTGATATTTCATTAATTGTTCACCACCATTCATGACTGGAAGCGTCAGGACTGCAGAATTTAGACCTGACCTGTTGGTTGTCGTATTGTCTAACTCCATCTATTGCATTTTGCTTGTGCTATTTGGCATGTGAGTAGTCCTGTAGCTTCATTTTTCGGTCAGCCTGATGCTGCTCCTGGCATTACTGTCTTCAATCTTTGTTAACAGAGTTTGTCCTCCCAGATTCATGTTAATGGTAGAATGGGGGATGTACCAGTCCATGAGGTTCCAGATTGTGGTTGAATACAATGCTACTGCTGCTGTTGGCGGTGGCCCACATTGCCTCATGGTTGCCCAGTTTTGAGTTGCTTGATCTGTTTGAAATCTGTCCCATGTAACATTGTGATGGTACTACACAACACAAGCGGTAGTTTTAATATAAAAAAACTCAATGTGGTTCTTTAGCAACATAAAAGATGTGATACTGAACCACATGAAATATTACAGCAGTTCACCTGAAGCTTGATAAAAGAGATATGTTTTAAAGAGTGTGTTAAAGGGCAAAAGTGGAACAGAGATATTTATGGAGGAAATTTGAGAACTTTGGGCTCAAGCACAGCTATCAGTGGTAGAGTGTTAAAGTTAGAGAACCTGAAGTGGACAGATTTAAAGGAATGCAGCTACCTGAGGGTTATAGCGCTGGGGGTGATTACAGTCTAGGGAGGATATGGTCTTGTAGGACATTGTATGCCCTGTGCATAAAAAAAAGGACAGATCCAACCTCGATGATAACCAGAATATCAAGTTAATCTCTACTGTAGTGATAGAATGTAGGTCAACAAACAAGGATGATGGGTGAATGGGATGATGTAAAATCAGGTCATGATTTGCAAAGATTTAGATGATCTCAAGTTTATGAATGATTAAGTGTTGGAGACTGGCCAGAAGTGCATTAGAAGAGTGGAGTCTACAGGTAACAAAGGCATGGATAAACATTTTGGCAGCAGATGAGCTGAGCATGGGACAGAGTCGTCTGATGCTGCAAAGGTGGAAATAAGTTATGGCACAAATGCATAATTGAAAGCGATCGCAGTATCACATATGATACTATGGTACAACCTCTCAGTGCCAGTGTGGGACAGAGTCAGCAGCTAGTGAGTAGAGTGAGTGATGAGTATATTGAAGATATTCACTTCTTGTTACACTTATATATTGAAAGAAATTTCTTCTTATCAAGCGCTGTGTGTCAAACAAACAGCCTGACAATTTTGATGAAATCAAGCTCAATCTCATCTTGCATTTGTGTGGAGCTGAAGTGTTTCTGGATTGATTGCTCAGAAACACGAGGTAACCATTTGGGAAAAGACAGAGACGCTGTTGCAGGAAACACCCAGGCTATGGTCAAATTTAAAGCATGAAACCCAGAGGGCTGTTTTTGTGCAGTGGTAGTATTATTACCTCTGGGCCAGAAGGCCTGCTTTCAAGTCCTACCCACTACAGAGACCTGTCTTAACAGGTTGATTAAGGATATGTAAAAACATGAAACCAGATCATCTAGTCCCACCCAGCTGAATGATGATAGAGAGGCAGCAGAGGATGGTGTGAGCAGCTCTGCCAAATTCTGGTGGCAAGTTATTAAGGACATGGAGGAATACCTTTATTTTTATTACAGTCACAAAGCATATCATTTCAGTAGCTGCAGAAATGTCTTAAGTGACAGCTAAGGCTTAGGGATTGGGCATTTTGAAAGTGCGGGTAGAAGTGAATTTGGGGAGTCTTTTCCAAACATAAATACCAAAGTTTGGGTTTGGAGGGGAAGTGTGCTGTGACTAGGATGGCTAGACATCCAGGTTTACGCTAGACTGTGCCATTTATAGTTGGGCTGCTATCAGATGGGTTTATGGAAAGTAGGTTTGTCTATTTACTTTAGTAAAGCATCAGCAGGGGTCTGCACACATGCCCTTTCTTCATCTGCAGCAGTCTTGACCTGATGGTGATCCAAAAAGAGGTTTGCTTTCATACTCACCCTAAGTAAAACTACACTGAATGTCAGAATGTGCTGATGTCACAGCCTGTACAGGGGCAGCACCCCTCATGTCATGTATAGTATTCATTTTTGATGGACTCTATGTTGGCCTTCTCGGTGATGGAAGCTCTGAGGATAGTCAGGCCTTGAGATACAGCAAGATCAAGGAAAATGGGCTGGATGTTTACATAAAGGGAGAAATTAGATAATAGGACGCCAAAGAGGGGACAAAAGTAATAAATTGAAAAGGAGGTTGAAATCACTCAGGATGAAATATCATTCAGTGCAGAATCTGAGGATAGAGGTGAGAAAATTGGTGTGGCTCATGAGAAGGTGGTAGAGAATGAGCTGAGAGAGGCAGAGCAAGTAACTCATTTAAAACAAACAGATGAACGTCTATAGTCAACAAAAAAATGCATGGAGAAATCTCATTATCTGCAATAGTACATTTACTTTAAACAATAAGATGTAGGAGAAGAAATGGCCATTCAGCCTTTGTCGATGCTTTCTGTCAACCTGATTCTGAAAGTCTGGTAAATCAGGGAGTTTACATACTTCCATAAAATCTTTAACTTTTTTGATGACTCCAAGATTGGCAAGGCTTGATATTCAGTGCACTTCCCCATGAGTCATCACAATATTGAGAATAATTGTGGTCCCAGCGCTGATCCCTGTGGTACTCCACTAGTTACAGACTGTCATCCTGAAAATAGCCCCCTTATTTCAACTGTGTCATCTATCAGTTAGCCAATCGTCTATTTATGTGACCATGATACCATGGCTTTTACCTTACTGAGTAGTCTAATGTGTTTTACCTTATCAAACACCTTCTGGAAATCCAAATATATTACCATCCATCCACAGCTCCCCCTTTATCTATCCTGTTTGTTACTTCTTCAAAGAGTTGTAATAAATTTATCAAGCATGATTTCCCCTTTATGAAGCCAAGCTGACTCTGCTTGATTATATTATGCATTTCTAAATGCTTTGCTATTACATCCTTCATAATATACTCTCACATCTTTCTAATGACAGATGTTAAGTTAACAAGCCTATTGTGACCTGTTTTGGTCTCCTTCCGTTATTGTATAGAGGCGTTTCAACGATACTGTAGCTCACTGCATTGAATATTTGCACCTCCTTCTCTACAAAGTATTTCTTACAGAATATGGTTAAATCACATGATACATCTGTACTTGATCCACCCGTATTATGTTATTTTTGACAGAGGAGGAATGCAGTATTTACAAGGAGATAATTACTTGCAGAAATCCCTGTCCTATTTCTGGAATTCTATCAATGCTTGGTTTAAATATTTAAGGCATTCTCATCACATGGGTGTAATTGAATTGTCACTTTAATGACAGTATATGTTGCCAACTACTGTCAATCAGTGAGATATAATTAGCTGTTGAAAACCATCCCAAAGAATCTGTCACTGACTTCTTGTTACTTCCCTTCATGAAGATTGCTTTTACTTCAGCAAACATATTGAATAATTTTCAGACAAATTAAGTAATTTATATAAATGATTTAGATGAGAATATAGAGAATATGTTTATAAGCTTTGCGGATGACACCAAAATTTGTGGTTTAGTGGACAGTGAAGATGGTTATCTAAGATTACAAAACAATCTTGATTAATTGGATCAATGGGCTGAGGAATGGCTAATGGAGTTTAATTTGGATAATTGCGAAGTATTGCATTTTGGTAAAACAAACAAGAGCAGGACTTGTACAATTAAAAGTAGGGCCTTGGGTGGTGTTGTAGAAAAGAGAGACCTGGGGGTTCAGGTACATAATTTTTTAGAGTTTGCGTTGCATGTAAACAGGGTGGTTGAGATGGCATTTAGCATGCTTGCCTTCATTGCTCAGACTTCTGAGTATAGGAGTTGGTCATGTTGAGGTTGTTCAGAAATTTGGTGAGGCTGCTATAGTACTGTGTCTAGTTTTGCTCGCCCTGTCATAGGAAGGATATTAATAAGCTGGAGAGGGTTCAACCAGGATGTTGCTGGGAATGGAGGGTGAGTTAGAAGAAGAGGCTGGATAGGCTGGGACTTTTTCTCACTGGAACATAGGAGGTTTAGGGGTGCCGTTATACATGGTTATAAAATCATAAGGGGCATAGGTAAGGTGAATGGCAGGTGTCTTTTCCATAGGATGGGGGATTTTAAGACAGACGTCATATTTTTAATGTGAGAGGAGAAAGAGTTTTAAAAAAAAAAAGACATGCGGGTCAACTCTTTTACATAGAGAGTGGTGCATGTGTGCACTGAGCTTCCAGAAGAGGTGTTGGATGTTGGTACAGTTACAAGATTTAAGACATTTGCTAAGTACATGAATAAGAAATGTTTGGTGAGTTATTGGTCAAATGCAGGCAGGTGGGACCAGTTTAGTTTACGATTATGGTCAGCATGGACTGGTTGGACCGAAGGGTCAGTTTCCTTGTTGTATGACTAGAATTAGAACCAAGAACAGTACAGCACAGGAACAGGCCTTTTGGCCCTCTAAACCTGTGCCGACACATTTTGCTCTTCCATACTAAAACTGTCTTCTCTTACAGGATCCGTACCCCTCTATTCCCTTCCTGTTCAGGTGCTTGAATGCTGCAACTGTGCCTGCTTGCACAACCTCCTCTGGCAGGGCATTCCAGGCACTCGCCACTGTTTGTATGAAAAACTTGCCTCGCACATCTCTTTTAAATTTCCCCATGCCTCCCCACACCTTGAACTTGTGTCCCCTAGTAATTGACACCTCCACGCTGGAGAAAAAGCCTCATGCTTTTCACTCTATCCATGCATTCACAATCTTATAAACTTCTATCAGGTTGCTCCTTAACCTCCTGCATTCCAGTGAAAACAAACCTAACCTATCCGATTTTTCTTCATTGCTAAAATCTCCCATACCAGGATTCTCTGACTCTATAAGTGCAAGTTCAATATCATTTAGTTAATATACTTAACATTCCATGTTTTATGAAAGCATGTAAGTTGGTATCTGAAACAATAACCAACTTTTTCTAAAAATATAGCATTTACAATTTAAATATCATGTTGTAGAAAAGAGTGCTTTTATAGTTAATCTGAAAAATTTGTTAAATACATATTATATCAGAACTAACTCTACATTTCAGGGTGCAATAGTGTAAATGCTGGAAATTATTTTAGTTTGTACTTTAGACGTTAACTGCTGATTGAGAAATGACCTACACCACCAGGTTGTGGTGTATATTTATAAAGGGTTCCATCCTAATGTTAAAATGAAGGAATTTTGTTCATGCAAGTTGAAGAACTAGATGAGCACTGTGTTTTGTGTGCCATGGTGAGGTCTATTATCATGAATTGTTTCGCAGAAAGCGAAACAAGTTCAGCCAAGCATTTTTTCATAAGGTTAGTACTCATGAGGTTCAGACCTCGGTTCTTCAGGTTAAACACAGATCAATCCGATATCTCTGTGAAAAGATGAAAATACTTCTTTCAGATCACTTTAATTCACCTTTGTTCCAATGAAATCAATGAGCAACATGCTTTCAGTTTTGAGACACTTACTTCTTCAACTTGTGTGTATCTATCATATTTTTCTGAAAGAGTTTGGAGTTGGTGTGGTCAATGAAAGAACCATTCCAGTAATCAGGAGTGCAATGATTATTCAAAATTCGTCATCTGCCCTCAAGTCCCATTTAAGCAGTAAATCTAAATGGTTCACACCATCCTCTGTAGCTGTGAGGAGTCTGTAACGTTTATACATAGGGTATGGTTCTTTGCAGCCCCTTTTCCACTTGAAGGGATCCGCCCCTAAGAGTTTAGCTTGCAGTTCAGCCACATGTCGCTAATCTTTGGCCACCTAGTGTATACCGGATGGGTTTGGTGTGGGGGAGTGTGGAAGCAAATCGGAAGACCTCCTTGTGAGTCTGTTTCTGGGTGTGACCAAGACAGCCATAAGCGAATTCAGAGACAGAGCAGTCAAGGAGGACATTTAGCCTGACTGCCTGTCCCTCCTCTAAGGACATGTCCAGGCCCAGGTGGCTTTAAAGAGGGAACATGTAGTGTCCACTGTAAGCTTGAGGTCACCTGTGGCTGCTGAACACCCCAGGGGTTCAAACACATTGCTAATTTGATATAATTGCATTGGAGGCAGTTCTGAGAAAATTCACTGGATTAATTCCAGAGATGAAAAGCTTGTTTTGTGAGAATAGATTGAGCAGTTTAGGCATATACTCGCTAGAGTTTAGAAGGATGAGAGAAGACATAATTGAGTTATAAGTAATGCTAAAGGGAGTTGTTAAAGTAGATGTGCAAAGGATATTTCTCCTTGTAGGACAATCTAGAACAAAAAGTCATAGTTTTATGTTAAGGAGTGGCAGATTTAAAACAGAGTTGAGAAATTATTTCTCTCAAAGTGTTGTGAATCTGTGGAATTCATTACCCTAGAGAACAGTGGATGCCCGAACATTGAACAAGTTTAAGGAGGAGATAGACAGATTTTTAATTAGGTCTGGTGGCATCTGTGAAGGAAAAAACAGGGTTAATGTTTCGGGTCCAGTGACCCTTCTTCAGCAATGGACCTGAAACATTAGCTCTGTTTTTTTCTTCACAGATGCTGCCAGACCTGTTGAGCTTTCCCAGCAACTTTGGTTTTGTTCCTGATTTACAGCATCCGCAGTTCCTTCAGGTTTTTAATTAGCATGGGTTGAATGGTTATGGAGAATTGGCAGGAAAGTGGAGTTGAGGCCGAGATGAGATCAGCCATGATCATATTAAATGGTGGAGCAAGATCTAGGGGCTGAATTGCCTACTCCTGCTCCTAGTTCTTATCTTCTTATGTTTAACGTGCTGACGTCCTTTTAACCCAGTTTAATTTGGCTTCATTTGTTTAAGTCGGCTTATTTCATATAACTTGATTTAACAGATTAAGAACTGTTGCACACTGCACACCACACGCCACCTGTCCTTGGAAAAGTAGGAAGTGGTGTCTACTAAAGCATTCAAGGCCTTCCAGGATCGATTGGCGCTGCAGTGCATCATTTGACCCCAAAACCACACTTGAGTTTGTATTTGTCAGCTTCATTTGGGATTTTCTTTAGTTATAGTTCCCCTTTAAATTCTGATAACTTGGGCTTATTTGTTTCCATGGATTTCAGAAGAAAAACTCACATCAGCCAATTGTAACCTCAGTTTGTGAAGTAGAGAGTGAAAGTACATTGTGGCCTGATTGACATCTTATGATGACCTCAGGTCTACAGGAGTCAACAGAACAAGGAACGTTCAGGCTAAACATAATCTTTTACATTGGCAATGGCAGACTGTCACAAGGAATAGCTGCTATGATATAGCAGCTGTCCTATCCCCATGCACAAGATGATGAGTGTAGGAGAAATCTGATGTGACTGGATTGGAGAGAGGTATGGAAGGGTCTGATCATGTTAATGATAATGATCCCATAATCAGTCATTCATTCAAATGGTAAAATACATTATGAGTCATAAAGCAGATAGTACAACAAAACAATGGATTTCTGTGCGCAACTTGCAAACGCATAGAGCAGACATTCTGATTCCAGAGTCACAACATTGTATATACACAGCACATGGAGTCCTTGAGTGTAAATTCTCTTAAAGGCATTATACACTTGCAACAGCGACTGCTCCTAGTCAAGGCTAGCTTCACATTTATTAGAGCAACATAAATTAGTTCAGGATGACTTGTGCACAGGAAGAGGTATTGTCAGGCTAGAATGTGATTCAAAAGCTGTAGCTACTTGCAAACACTGTGATGTTGGTGACAAACAGATGCCCTCGGAAGCCACTGAGCAGAATCACACAGAGCACATGGACATGGATAGATATGAGACCAACCTCTGAGTGTGTTGCCTACAATTTCATCGGAAAAGATGTCCAGGTAAGCCTTTCTGTTAACAGTGTGTGCTCTTACTCCTGGAAGCGAAAGGACCATGACACAAATTAACCCTACCATCTGTCCTGTGCTCTTATAACTCTGAAGGGGCCACTGTTGAACCACCAGTTGCCATATTGGATCGCAGAGGGAGAAGGAGCAGGACAAGAGCTACCATATTGAAGGAGATCTGTCGCACAAAGCAAGAGCTATAGGCTTAAAGATCTCTAGGTGGGGGACAGTCAGTGTAGACAACTCCTCAGGACGTCCGAAGCCAACGCAGCTATACCAGCTGCTGGATGAAAACCTGTGACCACCAGGTGGCAATCTCGTCCTGCTAGCTTTAAAGGTTACAGTGCCCTTGGTTTCTGGGGATCTCTATGGTATTTCATAGTTGTCAATTGAAAAAGAAAATGAAGGCAAGGATCCTGAGATGGGCCAGGAGGAACATCAAAAAGGTGAAGAAGACCAGGTAATGTCTCATTGAGCTTGAGACGCCAGAGATAAGCTTACAGCAACCCACTTCCAGGATGACTGTGCTTCTCAGAGATATTTTCTACACACGTTACACTTTACATTTACACTTTATACCTCTGCTTGCTGTGTTCATCAATCCTTGTTGAATGAGATGGATTTTCACTTTCGTTATCTGTCCAATAAAACAGTGACTTTTCATTTATAGTTTGCATATAAATCTTGCCCTGGACTAACATTAATGTGACAGCACTTGTAATACACTGAGCACTTCTGTGAGCACTCTTGGGTGATTGTGCTAAAATGGCTCATGTTTCAAAGACCTACCAGTCAAAATAGAAAGTCTATTCCCGGGTGAATTCTGCTGAGCTGTCCCACATCCTGTGACTGCTAGTTAAGGTCCTTACATCCACATTATCATTGCTGTGCTGCAGATTACTGTAACTTTGCAATACTTAAGCATCCTTGCTGGCAACGTTTCCACTACTATGGGTTACAATGTTTTGAGATTTTCCCCTCTTGTGCACCACACTTGTGAGAGACTGACATGAAATAGCTTTGCCAGCATCATGTCCTCTGATTATCTAGCTTGGTTTGGAGAATTCCAGAAGCGGAACACACTTTTCCCTCGTGGAGTCTGTAAATGCATGACACGTTCTACTATTGCTCCCATAAGGTGTGTCTGTGCAAGGTTCAATGATGAAACATCCCAGTCCCCAGTTGCTCCCAAAACCATACTGTTAAATCAGAAGTAATCTGGAATACCTTGATCCCAATTCCTCAACTAATAGCTATATGGTTCACCAACAGATAAGGTAATCTCCAGTCACCACTGTTTGTTAAAGGTATCAAGATCTAGTGACTGTAAAGCAACACATCCTTTCCATAAAATAAGATGCTCCACAACTTTCACTTTCCAATAACCTTGGCTACTATTGTTAATAAAAAGCTACACCCGACATCTGTGCTCGCTTATGATTATATGTTTACAAAAGAGCAGAATACGTACATTGATTGGAAACCTGTGCCATCAACATAAGCTTAGAACATTTTTCTCTCTCAATCCCACCATATCTTGGTGCTGTCCTGACTCTTGTGGCTTTGGGTGGAGTATGCAGCGTGGTATACCCTAGTGATTTTGAAGATGTTGGAGGTCATTCTCTGGGGGCCTACAGGACCGTAACGTCTTGCGAATATCCTGCACCAGAACAGCTTTATCTGCTGTAGGTAATGGGGTTACAGATAGTGGGGCAGTGGAGGGGCAATGCACCTCTGGACTGTACTGAGATCCAGAACGCTTGACTGTCACTTCTCCTCCTTGTGGGTTCTGCTGGCACCTCCCTTGTCTCCTTGAGAAGATGAGGTATGTGCAGTGAGGGGGAGTTGCCCTCTTCTACAGTCAAAACATTCCGTTGCACCTGGGTCTCCAGGTGGCCCTTACCCTTCCCATGGAGACAGCCAAGTACACTACCATGAAAAGACCACAGTAGTCAGAAGATGGGTGGATTCCTCTATCTTTCACTCGAATCTGTTGAGGGTCTCTGGTGCGTTGATCTTATGTTCACACACACGCATGTCTGCAGGTTGGCCCTGACACTTATGATGAGGGCAGAGGCATGTCGTCAGCATGATTCTAAGCAGGTGCTTGGTCTCCGGCAGACCACTGAGCCCCAGGGATCTCTGACGTTTCTTCCCCTGTTGGCTGCAGACACATGTTGGTGATGTGTCCTCTGAGTGTATTGTAGCAAATGTGCCCCCACCAAGGTGACTGCTGCTGTGCTGATGGCAGGTGCAGATGAACACTTGCTGGTGCATCCTGGTAGTATTCCCATGATTCAACCTCAGAGATGCTGCTAACGTTGATGGTTTGAGGCTGCAACCTCTTGCGCTGTACTGAATCCTGGGTACTGCTCATGGCTTTGGAAGAAAGGAGAGTTGGTGAAGATGTGCAACAGATCAATGTGTTTGCTTTTTATCCATCAGAGAAGAGCAGACTGTTATGTCATTTACTGGCCTCATGTTTCCACATACTGGCCTCCTATTTCCCCATTGCCATAAGGATATTGCTGGTCTTCCCCAGGCAATTCAATTGCATGTTGCTCAAAGTGCTGAGTGTTTAATGTCTGGCACACGTCAACCGATCTTGGTCCTCTCTGTGGTGGTTCTGTGCTAAATGATCCTGCAATGAGGTCAAGAGACAGATTGAGTGTGATGGGAAGGTAATGACTGCAGGAGCATGTTCGGGCTGAGCCATTCCCAGTAAGTGGGTAGGAAGCACAGTGTCCAGGAAGGGAGGGTATCAGGTGAGTGTGAGGCCTTCAGTCCACATCATGCATGTGGTGCTGAGGCTTGTAGACTGGCACACTTAGTAAGCTGCCTGCATAGGGCACAGTTAGACTGACTAATACCCCTTGGGAGTGTGACAAGTGGGTGTCATTTACCCTGGTGGAGTGCAGTAGATTTTTCATTGCAGGCCATTGGCATTGACCTTCAAAGTTACCTGGGGCCAGGCTGCATGGTTTTGTTGGGAGAGCCACCGTGTGGCATTTCTGGGAAACAGGCCGTCTCTTCTTTCCCAGACAGCACCCAACAGAACCTTTTAAGGAGGTGGCACTGAGGGAAGGGATGAGCATTTCCTTATATAGCATCTCAAGGGGGTCCAACACAAGGCTGTTTTGAAGCTCCTGACTCAGTGAATGATGGTCATTAAATAGAACCCATGATCCTGGAAGTTTCTGCCCGGGCGAGAACTACCTGCCCACTTGCCCCATATGATTCACCAAGTCACTCACACAACATCTCCCTTGCACGGATAATAAAGCGAAAAGCACAGGATCATACAATATGGTGAGCCCTCTGCCATGTTGCAAATGACAACCTTTAACACACTCAGCTCCATACTTTTAACTCCAAAGTGGAAAATCTCAGCCCCTATTGATACCTTGATCAGACAAAACAAATACACGTAAGGAGTTAACTCTGCAAGCATCCAGGCCCAGCTGAAGCAGTCTGGGCCTGGAATGTCTGCAGCCAACAGTGGAATGGATCAACAAGGCCCAGATTTGACACTAGCTGCCATATTCCAAGTGTTAAATATCCTGTAGCAATTTTGACAGCTGGTGAAAGAAGCTGAATGTGTCAGGTGGGTGAGCAAGTAGTATACTGGGTTAGATTGGAGATTTGGTTCAACATGGGTATGAAGAGGTGTGGATTGGGCATTATTAGTAATGAATCAGAGAGCTTTGAGGGATCAAAACCATTCTGGGGTAGCTGTTAATCTATGTCAGTTGGAAGTCTCTGTTCAGAGTTTGAAATGTTTTTGGAGTCTTCCAGAGGCCAGGCAATTGCCCATTGGAAATTTCAACTTCCAGACATGCCTGGGGAGTCAGCTGTGTTGGCAATCTTTCTGTCAGTGGACTCGGAACCTAGTACAAACTGAGAGAACAGACAGAGCTTACTAAGCGAATAAATTGTTTCCTGTGACATTTTATTCAGTTAATGCAAATTTATTAGTTCTCGTTTTCTCTTGTTAATGTTTTGTATGTTCAAAATAGTACTAAATTCAAAATGGGAATGTTCAAAATAGTACTAAATTCTAATATGCTATGATTCAGTGTTTTTGTTTGTAAATAACAAATCGTTGAGAAATTTAGCTGATAAAATAGTAGGATATGTAATCTGGGCTACATGGTTTAAACTTGATGGGAGGAAATAGGAATGGTAGAACAGGCACGGATGTTATATTAAAGCGATTCAGTTTAGCACAGTGGTTCAGAGGTTAGCAATGCCGCCTCTCAGTGCCAGGGATTGAGGTCCAATTAGAGTTTGCATGTTTTCCCTGTGTCTGTGTGGGTTTCCTCTCGGTGTTCTGGTTTCCTCCTGTAGTCCAAAGATGTGCAAGTTAGGTGGGTTGGCAGAGGGAAATACAGGGATGAAGCGGGTGGGTCTGGATGGGATGCTCTTCAGAGGGTTGGTGTGGACTTGATGGACCAAATGGCCTGCTTCCCCACTGCAGGGATTCTATGATATTGACTTTCATTTGGATATTCTTATTTGCTCCAATCATACTTTCATCAATTTGATTTTGTTATTGTAGCCCCGACAGCAGATGGCGCTCAAATGCTACAACTAAAGCTGATCTTAAGATTGTTTTTCTCCATTTTAGGACTGAAAGTCGATATTGGACAACTACACATCTAAATTGGTCGTCCAAGTTAGTGAGTTATCAGTTCAACATCAGTTACTTGCCCTAGTCAGCCGAAGATTGTTAATAAAGGTGCCAAATCTAATTAGAATCTCTAATTACAAGACAGCAGGTCACAGTACAGCATTTTAGAAAAGAACATTTTTTAAATGTAGAATCCCTAAAGTGTGGAAACAGGCCATTTGGTCCATCAACCCTCCAAAGAGCATCCCACCCAGACCCATCCCTTTAACCCTACATTTCTCATGGCTAACCCAAGCATCCCTGAACACTATGGGTAATTTAGCGTGGCCAATCCATACAACACGCACATCTTTGGACTGTGGGAGGAAACCAGAGCATCTGGCAGAAACCCACAGAGACACAGGGAGAACATGCACACTCCACACAGACAGTCCGCCAAGGCTAGAATCAAACCCAGGTCTCTGGTGCTGTGAGGTAGCAGCGCTAACCACTGAGCCACTGGGCTGCCTTCAATTTCCTTCAATAAACGCATCTACCTTATGCATTTATTCTATGATGACTAATTGCACCATGATCTTAACATTTGGACCTGAGGAAGTTTTTGCATTGACATTTATGTAATAGAAGCTTTTAGCTTATTTCTGAATTGCACACCATGTCAACCTGTTATGATCGAGTGCTGGGAATGCATCATTCTGCCAGTGAGTCATTCTCACAGGTTTTTGAGTGTAAGCCACAGTTGCTGTTCCAAAAGAAAATATTTTCGGAATTTAAAAAGATACAAGTCCTGGCACAAAAATGGGGATGTGCTATTGCAAAGGGGTAGTAGTGACAGGAATGTTTTAGAGCTTTATGCAATCTAGACTTTCAGTAGTTTGCTGTACAAAACAGTCTGCCGTGGAGAGGTAAAATTTTAGATGACAGATTCAATTTTTTTCTTCTTAAGAATCTTGATAGTTTCTATTTGCAAGTACATTCGGCATTGGCAAATGTTTGAAGCAGTCTTTTACCATTTGACTAGCATAAACAGGAGACCAAGTGGATTGCAAATCCAGTTCTGCCCCAGGCATGATGATTTTTACTGCCTTGTTACAAGGTCATTGTTAGTGGAATCATACTGTACTTGTTCAGTGCTTCAGATGACTGAGAACTAATCATTCTCATCAACTAAAAATAGAACAGCACATGCTGAATTGTTTTCTTTGTTACTATTTTTTTTCAATCTGCATCAGTGCATTGCATAAAACAATAAAAGCATTTATACAAGTAGAACGGAAAAATGTCTGTCAATTCTTTAGCAGAAACAGAGATATATGTTTGTGTGTTGATTGATTCAATAGTCAATGTTAGACATAGTTTAGCAGAAAACTGCAATTTTAATTACACACAACACCCACACTTAAATAGGTTGAAATACTAATTGAGTAATTTGGTAGCTAATGGTGTTCTTTTAGGAGTATGTTTTCTCTGCAGAGGTTCAATATGTGCAAATACAGGAAACCACTCAAGTTGTGTTGGTCATAATATCCCAGAAATAATCCTAGGACTTCCCAGAGAATGACCATTATGTTTGTGTGGCAGTTCCTAAGCCAGGAATATCAGTACTCTATTGTTGGATAGACCAGAGTGGCTATTCAGTACAGTAGGTACATAGTGTATTTGTTCTGTGGGAGAGAGAAAGCAATCTTCATGTGGTCCTCTTGTTAAAGTAAGATTTCCAACCTGAAAGCCTGCAAATAAATGCTAGCGAGAACCCTGGCCACTGAGTGTCTGGACCAAGCAGTAAAAACCCACGTCTTTTGAATAGAATTCTTTTCTCCTTTGCATTGAATTTCATCATCTCACTTTTGAGTTACTGAGAGAATTTGAAAATCTGATTTTGACTCTGATGGACTTATATTTGATCCACACAATTCTGTGTACAACTTTATTAATGCAAGTTATGAGTTTTATTCTATCTTATAGTGGAACTGCTTCTTGATCATCTTCCAACAGCCCATCTCACAAAGGACAAGAACCCTTAAACTCGACTTGCGGGTCCTAGTCTCCATAGTAACTCTGTGAAGAGATTAGCATAAACAGAAGAGAAATAAAAAGGTCTTTCTTCCTGTCATTTTTTCCTGAGAAATCTAATCTCCCCCATAAAAGACAAAGTAAGAAACAAGAAGATCCTCTTCCTGCTTAGAATTTTAAGGTCCAAAATTTATAAAATAGTGCAAAGACCGTGTCTTTTTATTTGCTGTATGTTTGATTGTGAACTAGAACAAGAAAAGAACTATTTTAAAGCCAAGAATTGTTGAAGATTTACCATAGTTTTAAAGTGAGTTAGCTCGCATTCATTGTAAGCATTGTTTACACAGCTGCTGATTCAAGCCGTAGTTGGGGATGGTGCAGATGAGCTGGAGCCAAGGATCTGTACAAATGGAGATTCAGCTGGCAAAAAGTAGATGATTGAAAACTGGTCACTAGTCCACAGACCAATGATAAAGGCTTTTTGCCTGCCAGCAACTATGTGATTGGTTCTTAGGTGGCTGAACAATTTGGGGCTGTGAACAAGATAGGGAGAAGCCAGCAGATGAGCGCAGCCCAGTAGCTCTCTCTGTTCCCTGCAGAAAAAGGTCACTTTAACCCTGAAGCAAACCAGTTTAGTTTTCCTTCAGTGGTTACTATAACCTATGGCTTTTAATTAATAAGATAGAGACGTTTTATAATTGTGTGAACCTGCCGCCCAGGCTTCCATAAGCAAGTGAAGTCATCCACAGAAGGAAGACTGATAAGCAACATTCTAATCAAGAACAATATCAGCAGATCTTGTCAACATAAACTACTGAACTGTTTGCACAATTTTCTCTCCATCCATAACTCCATTTTTTTCCTGACTACATCTGTGTGCGTGTGTGTATGTGTGTAAGGGAGATATACAGAGAGAAAGGGCGAGTTTAGAAGGGGTTAAAGTTTTAACTAGTAGAATTATATGATGACAGTTCATAATTATTTAACTGGAGCTACAGTCCATTTAATTGTATTACATAGTAATTCCTGTTAAGTATCAAAACCTGGCCTGTGCTTTATGTTAACCTTGGTCTGGAAATCAGGTAAATTGGGAAATTTGCACACTTCTATAAAATCTTATTCTTTTTTGACAACTCTGGGAATAGCAGGGCTTGATTTCCAGTATACTATTCCAGTGAGGCATTACAGCAATTTGAATAAATTCAATCTTCAATTCAATTTTTTCTCTCTTTGTTAACAAACATCTTAGAACCAGTTTGGTGCTTCTCTTATTGTCAGTTAAACAGCACTTGGCTGGAAAATTCTGTCGTTATGTGGCAATCGGTTTCTCAAAGCAATCATTTAGGTCTTAAACATAGTTTCAGGTCCTGTATCTGTTTGCACAGTGCATTTGTAACAAAAATGATGCATTATTAGCACAGATAGGTATAAATATGGATGACCTAATCGACATTACAGGGACATTATTGAAAAGTAACTAAGACTCTGACCTGAATGATGAAGGGTATTTGATTAATCAGGATGACAGAAAGCTAGGAAAAGGTGACAAGCTGGCTCTGTTCATGAAAGATGTTTTTTTTAATTCAGTACTGAGAGGTGACCTTAACTTGAAAGATCAAGATGTCAAATCTTTTTGGGTTGGGAAAGAAGTAGTAAAGATAAGAGCTCACTTAGATTACAATCCTCTAACAGTATTTACACTGTAGGACACAGCATACAGGAAGAAATAAAGGGGCATGAAAGCAATATATTACAACAATCATGGATGACTTTAATCCACATGTATTCAGAGAATCAGATTGGCAAAGGTAGACTGTAAAATGAATTAATAGAGTATTTTCAGGTCAATTTCTTGAGCCAATCAGACAGCAGTATATTCCAGGCTTGGTAATGTGCAATGAGACAGGATTAATCAATAATCTAATGTCAAAGGATCCTCTAGAATCCTAGGGACAGTAATCACAATGTGACAGAATTTCATGTTCAGTATGAAAGGTGCAAGTGTAGTCCATGACCAGTGTTCCAAAGCTAAATAAAACAAAATATGAAAGTAAAATTGGCTAAGGTGAACTGGTAGACTAGGTTTAAAAAGTAGGACAGTAGAATTCCTGTGGCAGATTTTTAGGGAGATATTTTAAAAACTGAAAGATCTATTCTTATGAAAAATAAAGGTTCTTTGAGAAGGATGCATAATCTCTGGCTAAATAAGAAAGCTCAGAACAAAATAAAATTGGAAGAGACACTGTTCAAATATGTAAAGAATAATGGTATGACAGAGGATTGAACAGATTTTAAGAACCAGCAAAGAGTGACTAAAAAAGTAATAAAAAGGCACAAAGCAGAGTATGAAAGAAAGCTTGCCAGTAATTTAAAAATCAGAGAGTTAGAGTTCTACAATTACTTGAATAGAGAAAAAAGTAACTAGAATTGCATTAATCCTCCAGAGACCATGTTTGAAGAATTAATAATGGAAATCCAAGAAATGTTGGAGGCTTAGAACAGTTATTTTGTGTATGATTTCATAGTAAAAGACTTAGAAAATTTCTTACAGTTAATTAACACTCGAGTTGATAATAAGGCTCGAACTTAAAACAATCATAATTCCCAAAGAAAAGATGCTAAAAAATTATTGGATTTAAAGAACGATAAGTCCCAAGGACTAGATGATCTACATACTAAAATTTTAAAAGAACGGTCAGCACAGAAAGATGATATATTGTTATTATTTTGCAACATTCCATTTAGATTCTGGAATGGACCTAACAGATTGGAAAATAGCCAAAATAATAACCTTATTCAAAAAAACAAGGATGACAGAAGTCAGGAGACTATGGACCAGTTTGCTTAACATCTGTTTTCGGAAGGTGCTAAAATTTATTATCAAGGACGTTATCGCAGGATACTTAGAAAATCTCAAGGTGATCTAAGTTAATATGGCTTTGTGAAACAGACATTCCTATTTCATACCTCTGGAATTGAGTTTAAATAATCAGTTGGAGTGTTTTGGTGAAGTGACATTCACAATGAATAGTGAGGAACTGATAAATGTGGTTACTTAACTTTCCACAAGGTGTTTGATAAGGTGCCACGTCAAAGGTTGTTCCAATGGAAAAGAGCATATGTTGTAGAGGGTAACTTGCTAGCATGGATAAAGGATTGGTTGGCTAACAGAAAACAGAGAACAAGCATAGGAAGATCTTTTTTTGGTTGGCAAACTATAACTGGTAGAGAGCCACATGGAACAGTGCTGGGTCCTCAACTATTTACAACCTATATCAATGATTTGGATGAGGGGAGACCAAATGTATGATAGCTAAGTTTGACAGTAACACCAAGATAGGTAGGAAAACAACAAACAAAAACAGAAATTGCAAGACAAACTCAGCAAATCTGGCAACACCTGTGAAAAGACAAACAGAGTGGATGTTTCGAGTTCAGTGACGCTTCAGAATAGAAAAGAACAATTCTCTTCATAGATGCTGCCAGACAATGTTGAGTTTCTGCGGCGATTTTTGTTTTTATTTGTTTTTGATCTCCACCATCCACAGTTCTTTGCTTTACTATAAGTAAGATAGTAAATTGTCAAGAGGAGATAGAGAGTCTGCGTAGGGGTATCGACAGGTTAAGTGAATGGACAAAAGATTGGCAGAAGGAGTGTAAAGTGGGTGAATGTGAATTTGTCTAATTTGGAAGGAAGAGTAAAAAAGCCTTATTGTATTTAAATGAGAGCGAGATTACAGAATTCGATAGTACATAGAGATCTGAGTATCCTGGTACATGACTCATATAAAATTAGTGCAGAGATATAGCAAGTGATTAGGATAGCAATTGAAATGTCATTTATTGCAAGAGGAAAGGAATATAAAAGTGGGGAGCTTTTACTGCAGCTGGACAGGTATTGGTGAGACAACATCTGGAGTATCATGTACAGTTCTGGTCTTCTTATTTGGAAAAGAAAAGTATAATTGCTTTAGAAACAGTTCATAGCAGGTTCACTCATTCCCAGGAAGAAGGGCTTATGTTCTGAAGATGGGTTGAACTGGTTAGGTTTGTATCCATTGGAGTTTAGAACAATAAGAGGTGATCCTATTGAATCATATGAGATTCTTAGAGCACTGGGAGGAAGTTTCTTGTTGCGGGGAAACTAAAACCAGGGACAAAGTTTAAGAAGGGGTTAAAATTGTATCAGAGATAGTAGGAACTGCAGATGCTGGAGAATCCGAGACAACAAGGTGCAGGGCTGGATGAACACAGCAGGCCAAGCAGCATCATAGGAGCAGAGAGGCTGACGTTTCGGGCCTAGACCCTTCATCAGAAAAGGGGGAGGGGAAGGGGGTTTTGAAATAAATAGGGAGAGAGTGGGAGGCGGATAGAAGAGGGATAGAGGAGAGGATAGGTGGAGAGGAAACAAACAGGTCGAAGAGGCGGGGATGGGGCCAGGAAAGGTGAGTGTAGGTAGGGAGTTAGGAAGGGGATAGGTCAGTCCAGGGAGGACGGACAGGTCAAGGGGGCGGGATGAGGTTGGTCGGTAGGAGATGGAGGTGCGGCTTGAGGTGGGAGGAGGGGATAGGTGGGAGGAAGAACAGGTTAGGGAGGCAGGGACGAGTTGGACTGGTTTTGGGATGCGGTGGGGGGAGGGGAGATTTTGAAACTTGTGAAATCCACATTGATACCATTGGGCTGCAGGGTTCCCAAGCGGAATATGAGTTGCTGTTCCTGCAACCTTCGGGTGGCATCGTTGTGGCACTGCAGGAGGCCCAGGATGGACATGTCGTCTGAGGAATGGGAGGGGGAGTTGAAATGGTTCGCGAC
>NW_025968452.1:0-24975 GCF_021869965.1 Rhincodon typus | reverse complement strand
AGGAGCAGGAAAGCTGGCGTTTTGGGCCTAGACCCTTCTTCAGAAAACGGTCTTTTCTGAGGGTCTTTTCAAGGGTCTAGGCCCGAAACGTCAGCTTTCCTGCTCCTCTGATGCTGCTTGGCCTGCTGTGTTCATCCAGCTCTACACCTTGTTATCTCAGATTCTCCAGCATCTGCAGTTCCTACTATCCCCGATAATATTTACCCAGGTTATTGAGAGAGGCAAAAGAGGAGATTGCTGGGGCCTTGACCAAGATCTTTGTATCCTCGCTAGCCACTGGAGAGGTCCGGAGGACTGGTAAGTAGCTAATGTTGTTCCTCTGTTCAAGAAGGGAAATAGAGATAATCCAGGATACTATAGAGCGGCGAGTCTCACATCGGTGGTTGGGAAGCTACTGGAGAGAATTCTTAGGGATAGGATTTATGCACATTTGAACAAGTATGACCGAATTAGGGAAAGTCAGCATGGTTTTGCACAGAGCAGGTCATGTTTTATTAAACTGATTGATTTTTTTGAGCAGGTGACAACAGTGATCAATGAGGGTAGAGCAGTAGATTTTGTCTACATGGATTTTAGTAAGGCTTCGACAAGGTCATTCATGGTAGGCTCATCCAGAAGATTAAGATGCATGGCATCCACTGTGACTTGACCGCTTGGATTCAGAATTGGCTTGCCCATAGAAGTCAAAGGATAGTGGTAGAAAGATATTTTTCTGGCTGGAGGTTCATGATTTTTGGTATTGGTAAGGATCCTTACTGGGACCTCTTCTGTTTCTGAATACATATAACTGACTTGTATGAAAAAGTAGATGGGTGGGTTAGTGAGTGTGCAGCTGATTACAACGATCGATGGGGTTGTGGATGGTGTAGAAGGTAGTCAAAGGACACAGTGGACTATAGATCAGTTGCAGATGTGGGTGGAGAAATGGCAGATGGAGTTTAATTTGGGTAAGTGTGAGGTGCTGCACTTTGGGAGATCAAATGTTAAGGAAAAACGTACAGTTATAATGGCAGGACCGTAAACAGCATTGATGTACAGAGGGATCTTGGTGTTCAAGTCCATAGCTTCCTGAAAGTGGCCACACAATTAGATAGGGTGGTAGAGTGGTGTATGGCATGCTTGCCTTTATCGGTTGGGGAAATGAGTACAAAAGTCAAGACGTCATGTTGCAGCTTTATGAGGCTTTGGTTAGGCCACATTTAGAGTATTGCATTCAATTCTGGTCACCTCATTACAGGAAGAATGTGGAGGCCTTGGAGAGGGTGCAGAAGAGGTTTACCAGGATGCTACCTGGATTACAGGGTATGAGCTATAAGGAGAGGCTAGAAAAAGTCAGGTTCTTTTCTCTGGAAATTCAGCGGCTGATGGGAGACTTGAAGTCTGTAAAATTATGACATGCATAGATAGGACTGACGGTCAGAATCTGTTTCCCAGAATTGAAATGTCTAATACTAGAGGGCAAGCATTTAAGGTGAGAAGGGGAAAGTGCAAAGGAGATGTTGGGGCAAGTATTTTTTTACATAGAGAGAGGTAGGAGTTTGGAACGCGCTGCCAGGGGTAGCTGTGAGGGGTGTTAAAGGAATTTTTCGATAAGCACATGAATATGGAAGGATATGGACCAAAGGCAAACAGAAGAGCTTAGTTTAATTTGGTGTCATATTCAGCACAACATTGTGAGCCAAGGGCCTACTCCTGCGCTCTACTGTTCTATGTTCCATATCAGGAGCAGTTGAGGAATACATGTAGTGAGGTCCTGAAGCTGAAATGATTGGTCTCCAACAACTACAACTATCCTCTTTTATGCTGCTTCTGATTTTGAATAAAATCTATGAGGGGGACAACAAGTAGGAGAGGAAAAGACCAAATCAAGGATCAACTGCTATGGGACTCCAGAAAACTATTCCAAGGCATGATTCAATAAGAATCAAGCTAGGTTACAAATGTTCCACTAAGCTACACAACAGAAGACAGGCACCGGAAAAGAATAATCTATTCAACTATGTCAATGTCTTGAGACAGGAAGACATGCATGAGGTAGGATAATGTAACATACTCTCAGATCACAGGAAAATAGACAATGAAACTTAGGGTGTAGTAGCCATAATAAATTAAACTAGAGAAACTTGCATTAAATTCTTCTCTGAAAAGTTTGTTGTCGTCTGCCATTCGTCGATTAGCTTCCTCTTCCAATTTCTCAATAGATAGTGGCGGATACTTTCGATTGGTGCTTGGAGACCTGGCAAGCAGTGGCATGCTCTGGAGCTCTACATGAAATAAAATTTAAATTATCGAAATAAGCAAAGAATATTGGAATTAAACGTAAGGCATTCTGTTGAAAAAAATGTGTTTGTACTTTTAAAATGACGAACTCAGAATTGCAAACAAAGCTGGTAGGCCTTCGGAAATACAAGCTTTAGGTGAACTAAAATACCATAAATATTTACGTAACAGTCAATCTACTTTCAAACTGGATCCTTGCCTTTTGGCCAAAAAAAATCATTCATTTTCTCATACATCTCACGTATTTGTTGAATTCTGACCTTAAACCAGAAAATTCAAACTCATCACTGAAGTCAAACTGATTCTAGAGCAAATGGACTTAATGCAATCAGAGAATAGCATACCATTGAAGGCAACCGTTCAGCACCTTGTGTTTGTGCATGTCACGCACTAGTAAAGAGTAAGAATGCTGGATATGCAGCTCAGTTCAAACGTAAAATGACTGAGATTACACAGCAGACAAATAGTTGCTCAGCAGCTATGAGGTATTAGAATATGAGAAGAACACAGATTGGAGAATGCTCTTCACATAGCCTGAGCAAATGCTGAAGTAATGTGTAAACAGAGGAATACTTACTGGTTGAAAGATGTAGTTGGAAGATCAAGCAGTAAAATATGTCAATGAAAATGAACAATGTGGACTCAGTTTCTAAAGGATCTATTCAAATCTTCACCTTCAAACAAGCAAGAAAATTGGGTCAGCTTTCATTACCCATCCCAAGGTATTGTTCAGAAAGTGATGGTGAACTGCCTTTTTGAACTGTTGCAATCAATTTGCTCCAATGGTACAAGGAAAAGAAGCTAAGTCTGGTACAGAGGTAGAGAAACAATTCTGCACTGTGACAAGAAAACCAAGATGTTCTGGCATCTCCCAGCAGAACTTGATGACAGGTTAGTCACACTTCAGAGCTTTACAATTAAACATCAAAAAAAAATGGAAAGAGAGTGGTTTGTATTGAGAACATAGATGAAACTCTCATGAATGAATGTTAACGAGCACAACTTCGGTTATGCTGCTGTGCATGCCAATGGAACAAAACTTAAAACAATGGTGACTGTCAAAATGTAAAAAAAACTTTCCAAAATGGCAATTCCCAAAAGGAGTAGTTTTTCACATTCGTGATAAGGAATGGATGGATGTAGATGGCTTGAAAATATGGCTGAAGAATGTTTGGAGCTTCTGACTGGGTAAATAGCAAATGGATAATCTTACATTCAAATCAATACTACTCCTTAGTAAGATTGCAAATCAGTGATACTGCAGTGATTCCCAGTGATTTAAACAGCTTTGATCAACTATTGACGGTCTCTCTAAACAAATCCTTCAAGGATAAAACAAGAAAAAAGTGGAATGACTGATGTTGGATGAGAGAAGATATTCACCAAGGAAGGCAGCATACAGGTTGTTAGCAGTCCTGTGAGAGTGGATATTAGAAGCCTGTGATAGAATCAGAATGGAGGCTGCTGTCAAATTATTCAAGAAATGTTGAACAGCCAAAGCAGTCGATGAAATAGGTGATCACTTGGGGAATTATATGCTCGACAAGCACATGAATACCAATGAAGTTCTGGGTGCTTTTTTTTATTCACTCGCTGGCTAGCCAACTATTTTTTGTTGCCTGTCCCTGGTTTCCTTTGAGAAGATGGTAGTGAGCTGTTTTCTTAAATCGCTGCAGTCCATATGATATAGGTTGACCCTCAGTGCCCTTAAGGAGGTAATTCCAGGATTTTGAACCAGTGACAGTGAAGGAACGGCAATATATTTCCAAGTTAGGATCGTGAGTGGCTTGGAGGGGAATATGCAGGTAGTGGTGTTCCCATATATTTGTTGCCATTCTTCCTCCCAATGGAAGTGACAATCAATGTGACAATTAAAATCAAGAAGCACAACAGGATAAGTTATGTGGATAATAAAGAAAATTAAATAATATTCAGCTCTTCTATTCTTTCTGCCAAAGTGCCTTACCTCTCATTTTTGCACTCACTCACTCACTCAATCTGGCAATATCCTGCTGCAAACTGTGTCATCCTCACCACTTGTCTTCCAACCTAACCCTACTGATGGTGTCATCTGCAAACTAAGCAATAGACAGCCTACTGATTAGCACCACATCCACAGACACTCAGTCAATCCACCGCCAAGTTCAGAAGCACCATGGGTACACAGACTGCACCACGCACAAGATGCACTGTAGAAATTCACCAAACATCCTTAGATAACACCTTTAAACCCACAACCACTTCCACCTAGAGGCCAAGGGCAGCAGATGCATGGGAATATCACCACCTGCAGGTTCCCTTCCGAGACGCTTATCATCCTAACTTGGAAATAACTCATTCCTTCACTGTCGCTGGGTCAAAATCCTGGAATTCCCTCCCTAACAAGCCATTAATTTGTATCATAAACAATTACGACCCCAGCACTAATTCGTGGCACTCTACTAGTCACAGGGTACCATCCCATAAGAGCATCCTACTCCTAATTCTGTCTTCCACGCTAATATACCACCTTCAACACTCTGGGCTCATGAGCAGTATATTCTGCATGCCTTTTGAAAAGTCAAATATATTACATCTACTGTTTTCCCTTTACCTATCCCACTTGCTACCTTCTCAGAGAACTCCAATAAATTCATCAGGCACGATTTCCTCTCATGCAGTCATGTTGATGCTGCTTGATTATATTATGTATTTCACAATATTCTACTATTGCATCCTTTACAACAGACGCTAACATATTCCCAATGACAGATGTTAAGTGAACTGGTCAACAGTACCTGTTTAATGTCTCCTTTCTGAATAAGGATGCCCAGTTCAGTGGATCTTATCCAGAATCCAAGGGATCCTGGAAGATTACGATCAGTGCATCCACTTTCTCTGTAGCTTCTTCCTTTAAAATCCTATAATTTTACCTATCAGGTCCAAGGTACTTATCAGCCTTTAGCCTCATGAGTTTTGCTACTGATAGTTATTCTCTTTATTTCCTTACACCACCACTTCAGTCCATTGATTATTTACTACTTTTGGAATATTATTAGTGTCTTTTAATATCAGACTGATGCAAAGTATACATTGAACTCTTGTGGCATTTTCCGATGTCCCACTATAATTGCCCCAGCCTCATTTTCTAAGGGATCTGATTTCTGTTTGGCCACTCCCTTCCTTTTGATATCTTTGAAACAACTCATTATTTATTTTTATGTTACTTGCTAGTTTGTCCTCAAAAATCTAACAACCAGCCCTTGGAATTCAATGCATTACCATTATTGAAGTGCCCACTATTAACATCTAGGCTGTTACCACTGATCAGAGACTCAACTGGGCTCATATAAATACAGTGGCCTCAACAGCAGGTCAGAGGCTAGGAATACTGCAACAAGTAACTCACCTCCTGACTCCCCAAAGCATGTCCATCATCCACAAGGCTCAGGTCAGGAGTGTGATGGAATAACTCCCACTTTCCTGGATGGGTGCAGCTCCAACAATACTTAAAAAGCTTGATACCATCCAGAACAAAGCAGCCTATTTGATTGACACCATATCCACAAATATTCATTCCCTCTGCCACCAATGCTCAGCAGCAGTGTATGCTATCTACAAAATGCACTGCAGAAATTCAACAAAAATTCTTAAACAGCAGCTTCCAAACAAAAACATCAATGACTGTCTATTAAGGGCAAAGACAGCAGATATGCGGCAACAACAAACACCTGCAAGTTCCCCTCCAAGTCACTCATCATCCTGGCTTGAAATATATCGCTGTTCATTTGCATTTGCCGGATCAAAATCCTGGAATTCCATCTCACGGCAATGTGGGTCTACCTACAGCACACAGATTGCAGCAGGTCAAGGTGGCAGCTCACCAGCACCTCAACGACATCCAGGGATGGGCAATAAATGCTGGCCCACCCTCCTATACAAATATACCATGAAAGATTAAAAAAATTCTTCTGTTGCCCAAAATGCAAATGAAAGCTATTTCTAGGGTAGTCCACAGACCAGCCTGACCTGTCATTTGCACCAGTTTGTTGGCAATCACTTGCTAAGTAGTATGATTATCCAAGGGTATTCTGCGTCACTGGTCATGGAATTTGTGTTTTCCTGGATGGCTGAAGTGCCCAATCTTAGAGCCACGCCCCTGACCATGCATTTCGTAGGTGCTTCGGGGCAGGTGGAGGGGGGATGGAATTGGTCCTTGGCCTTGAGATCACTGGAATTCCCGTTTCAGGTTCCTTCTCCAAAATTCCTCTTGCTGACAGGTGTTCTCAAAGAATTGTATCCATTCACACAGGCGGCTCCTCCAAGTCAGTTCTATTCTGAGCATGAAGACCCTTCTACCAGGTCACAGAGTCATAGAGATTTACAGCATGGAAAGAGACCCTCCAGTCCAACTCGCCCATGCTGACCAGATATCCTAAATTAATCTGGAACCATCTGCCAGCATTTGGCCCATATCTGTCTAAACTCTTCCTATTCATATACACATCCAGATGCCTTTTAATAGTTGGCAGCTGGAAAGTATTGCTGATTATAGCATACAGAGCGCAGATGCTCTGTGAATCCGTCACCGTGTCTGCGCTTGGTCTCACTGATGTAGAGGTGACCACGTAGGGAACAACGGACACAGTTGACGAGTTTGGAGGACGTACAGGTGAATCCCTGTGGATTTGGAAAGATTGTCTGGGGCCTTGGACAGAGGCGAGAGGGGAGGTGTAGGGGCAAGTGTAGTGTCTCCTGCGATTGCAAGGAAAGGTGCTGGCTGTGACCTTGGAAGTTTTGGTGTTCTCATAAATTTGCTGCCCTTGTCTTTCAAGATGGCAATGGTCATGGGTTTAAAAGATGCTGTCTACACAGCCTTTGTGAATTTCTGCTACTACAGTGATGGAGGGAGTTGATGTTTGTGGATCAGACGCCATTCAAGAGGCTGATTTGACTTGGATGATGTCAACCTTCTTGAGTGTTGTGGGAGCTGCACTCCTCCAGGCAAGTAGAGAGTATTCCATCATATTCCTGACTAGTGCCTTATGGTGGACAGGTTTTCGGAAGTCAGGAGGTGAGCTAGTCACTGCAGAATTCTGAGCCTCTGACCTGCTCTTGTAGCCACTGTAAATTTACTGCAGAGGGCTTTCGTGGCTGGGTCATTAAATATATTTGAGGCTGAGATGGACAGTAAAGAAATCAAGGGTGACAGGGAAAAGATAGGAAAGTAGAGCTGAACATTACCAGATTAGCTGTGATATCACTGAATGGAGGATCAGACTTAGGCTGAATGGCATACTTCCACTCCTAGGTGCTTATTTTTAGACAAAGGCTTTAATGAGGCCAAGAGCTGAGTGCCCTTAATGGAACCAAAATGTGTGTCAGTGAGCAGGTTATTTCCAAAGAATCTACTGTTCCATCAGTTCAGAGATGATCAAGAGGAGACAGGCAGGCACTAACAAACTAGGTTGGATTCATGCTGTTTTTTTGTGTACAGGACATATAAGGGCAATTTTCCATATTGTGCGGTAAATGCCAATGGGGCTGTGGTGGAACAGCTTGGCTGGACTACAGCAAGTTCTGAAGCATGTCTTCACTGTTATTGCCACAATGCAGTCAGGGCCCTTGGATTTTTCAGTATCTAGTGTCTTCAGCTGTTTCTTGATATCACATGGACAGTCTGAAAATTAACATATGCGATGTTAAGGAGGTCAAAAAGAATCATCCACTCAGCACTTCTGGCTGAATATTTTTGCAAATGCTTCAAACTTATCTCTTGTGCTGATGTTCTGGGCTCCTCCATCACTGAGGATACGAGAATTTGTGCTTTCTCCTCCTGTTAGCAGTTTGGTTGTCCACCATCACTGATGACTGGATGTGGCAAAATTGCAGAGCTTACATCTGATGTGTTCATTGTGGAATTGCTTAGTTTCCTATCTTTCATTTGCTACTTATATTGCTTGTATGAAACTGTCCTGCACTGTAGCTTCACCAGATCACACCTCATTTTTAAGAGTGCTGGCTCCTGGCACGCACCCCTTCACCCTACATTGGGCTAGGGATGATTCCCTGGCTTTATGACAATGGTTGAGTGGGGAATATACCAGGTCCTAAGGTTGCAGATCTGAGAGAGTACAATTCCGCTAGTACTGATAGCTCACAGCGCTGCATGCATGCCCAGTCTTGAGTTATTAGATCTGTTTGAAATCTATCCCATTTAGCATGATGGTAGTGCCATACAACACAATTGAGGGTATTCTCAGTCTGAAGACCAGATTTCATCTCTATTGAGGACTGTGTGGTGGCCACTCTTACCGATACTGTCATGAACAAATGCATCTGCAGTGGCTGATCTGAATACACTTTGCACTCTTTTTGGTTCCTTTTACCACTTCCCACAGACTCAATTGAACAGCTACCTCCATTAGTGCTGGGCCAGATGGTATTGAGATCCTTCAGAAGCATTTCTCCCTGCGATTCCAGCTTTTCTGATGAAGGGTCTAGGCCCGAAACGTCAGCCTCTCTGCTCCTATGATGCTGCTTGGCCTGCTGTTGTGTGTAGACCCGCTCGTAGCAGCTCAAAAGTGCATAACTGCAGAAATTAGGCAAATATGTAGCAAAGCCAGAGTAGTATCAATAGGGGCTTTTAACCTTGACATAAACTGAGAGAAGCAGAGAAGCACCTATCGGAAAGGTAGTGAATTTCTGGAATGTGCCCAGGATAGTTTCTTACAGCAATATGTCCTGAATGCAACAAGGAGCAAGCAATATTTCATTTAGTAACAAGCTGAATTTAATGAGTAACCTATCTATGTGTGAACATTTATCATTTGGTGATCATAACATGATTGAATGCAGTGGGTGAAAGTGAAAAGCATGAACTAGCCACAAAAATAACTTTGCCTCAGTATTTACAGAAGAGGAGGAGGATAGCTCATCGGAAGTCCAGAGGAAATGAACAGTGGATCAGGACAGGGACTGAATAAAATTAACCAAAGTAAACGTGAGAATATTAATGGAACTGAAGAGTGACAAATCCTCAGGACCCGACGGTTTCCATCCTAGGGGCACCATATGCTCCACATCTAATTTGTTAATCCCCTTTAGCAACTCACATATCTCAAAAATCACCTTTTATTCTTCTAAGCTTGAGCCAGTTTAAGCCTAAACAGCTCTATGTTACATCCTTATACAAGCTTTTCATCTCTGGAATTAATCTAATGAACCTTTTTTGTTCAAAAAAGGGAACAGGGATAACCCCGGAAATTATAGACCAGTTAGTCTTAAGTCAGTGGTGGGCAAATTATTGGAAAGGGCTCTGAGAGATAGGATTTACGGTCACTTGAAAAGGCACAGTTTGATTCGTGATAGTCAGCATGGATTTGTGAGAGGTAGATCATGCCTCACAAACCTTATTGAATTCTTTGAAGAGGTGACCAAACACGTGGATGAAGGTGGAGCAGTGGATGTGGTATACATGGATTTAAGTAAGGCGTTTGATAAGGTTCCCCATGGTAGGCTCATGCAGAAGGTAAGGAGGCATGGGATAGGGGGAAATGTGGCAGATTAGATTCAAAATTGGCAGACCCTTAGAAGACAAAGGGTGGTAGTGGACGGAAAATATCCAACATGGTGCTCAGTTACGAGTGGTGTACCACAAGGATCTATTCTGGGTTCTCTTCTATTTGTGATTATTGTAAATGATTTGGATGAAGGCGTGGAAGGGTGGATTGGCAAGTTCGCAGACGATACGAAGGTGGGTCGCATTGTGGACAGTGAGGAGGGCTGTTCTGGGTTACAAAGGGACATTGATAGGATGCAGAGCTGGGCTGAGAAGTGGCAAATGGAGTTTAACCCTGAAAAGTGTGAGGTGATTCATTTTGGAAGGACAAACTTGAAAGCAGAATACAGGGTTAACGGAAAGATTCTTGGCACTGTGGAGGAGCAGAGGGATCGTGGGGTTCATGTTCACAGTTCCCTGAAAGCTGCCACCCAGGTGGATAGAGTTGTTAAGAAGGCGTATGGTGTGTTAGCTTTCATTAATAGAGGGATTGAGTTCAAGAGCCACGAAGTTATGCTCCAGCTATACAAAAGCCTGGTTCGGCCACATCTGGAGTATTGTGTCCAGTTCTGGTCACCTCATTACAGGAAAGATATGGAAGCGTTGGAAAAGGTGCAGAGGAGATTTACCATGATGTTGCCTGGAATGGAGGGAAGGTCTTACGAGGAAAGGTTGAGAGAGCTAGGGCTTTTCTCTTTAGAACGACGAAGGATGAGAGGTGACTTGATAGAAGTGTACAAAATGATCAGAGGTATAGATAGAGTAGACAGCCAGAGACTTTTTCCTAGGGTGGAGGTAGCTTTTACAAGGGGTCATAGTTTTAAAGTGAGCGGAGGTAGATATTGGGGAGACGTCAGAGGTAGGTTCTTTACTCAGAGAGTGGTAGGGGCGTGGAATGCATTGCCGGAGAGGGTAGTGGAGTCGGCCTCATTAGGGGCATTTAAGCGGCTATTAGATAGGCATATGGATGATAGTATAAGGTAGCGGTGGAGGTTAGATAGACCTTAGGTTTCGGGTAAAAGTTGGCACAACATCGTGCTGTACTGTCCTATGTTCTTCTCTGAACTGCCTCTAATGTACTTACATCCTTCCTCAAGGGTCAAAAACTGTATAAAGTGCTTCAGACGTGATCTCACCAATGTCTTGTACAGACTGACTCTGATGGATTGTGTTTTGACTTTCCAAACGTCCCATCATTACTTCCTTAATAATGGATTCAAACAATTCCTCAACAACATACATTAAACTAACTGGTCTGTGGTTTCCTACTTCCTGTCTTCCTCCTCTTTTTTGAATTAGGGCATGAAATTAGCATTTTTTTCAATCCAGACACCTTTCCAGAATCTAGAAATTTTAGAATATTATACTCAATGCTGTCACCACCTCTGTTCCCACTTCCTGTAAGACTCTAGGATGTAGGCCATCAGGTTCTAGGGACTGGTCTGCCTTTAATAACAATAGCTTGCTTAATACTTTTCCTCCTTGCAATGGTGACTGTTTTAAGTTCCTTCTTTACTATGAGCCTCTGCATTATCTATTGGGATGGTTTTAGTGGCCAGTATAAACTAAGACAAAATATTGATTTAGTTTCTACCATTTCTGTTTCTCCCAATTATTAACTCCCTGGTCTCGACTCTAAGGGACCAACATTCATTTCAGCTTCTCTCATCCTTTTTATGTACTGATAGAAACTTTTGCGATTCATTTCTGCATTTTGTGCTAGTTTTCTTTCATAATCAACGTTTGTCCATTTTATTACCTTTTTTAAAGCAACGCTTTGTTGGTAAAAGTTTCCCAATCCTCCAGCCTGCCACTGACCTTTCCAATAATGGCATGCCTTAACTTTTGCCTTACCTTAACTTAATGTTATCTTTAATTTCCTTACTTACCCATGGATGCTTTTCCACCTCTTACAACTTTTCCTCCTCTTGTGAATATATTTTCTTTGGGAAGAATTGAATAATTCCTTAAACATCTGCCACTACACATCAACTACCTTACCTTTGTCTTTCTGCCCAGTTCACTAGGACCAAACCATGCTGATGTAATTAACTTTGTTTAAAACAAGCATATTATTATGGGAAAGAGATAACAAGGTGTAGAGCTGGATGAACACAGCAGGCCAAGCAGCATCAGAGGAGCAGGAAGACTGACGTTTCGGGCCTAGACTCTTCTTCAGAAATGGGGGAGGGGAAGGGGGTTCTGAAATAAATAGGGAGAGGAGGGAGGCGGACAGAAGATGCAATCCGACCCCACCACCAAAGACATTTTTCCCTCCCCACCCTTATCTGTTTTCTGGAGGGACCACTCTCTCTGTGACTCCCTTGTCCGCTCCACACTCCCCTCCAGCCCCACCACATGCGGCACTTTTCCCTGCAACCGCAGGAAGTGCTACACCTGCCCCTACACCTTTCCCCTCACCCCCATCCCAGGCCCCAAGAAGACTTTCCACATCAAGCAGATGTTCACCTGCACATCTGCTAATGTGTTATACTGCATCCGCTGTTCCCGTTGTGGCCTCCTCTACATCGGGGAAACCAAGCGGAGGCTTGTGGACCGCTTTGCAGAGCGTCTACGCTCAGTTCGCACTAAACAACCGCACCTCCCAGTCGCGAACCATTTCAACTCCCCCTCCCATTCCTCAGACAACATGTCCATCCTGGGCCTCCTGCAGTGCCGCAACGATGCCACCCGAAGGTTGCAGGAACAGCACCTCATATTCTGCTTGGGAACCCTGCAGCCCAATGGTATCAATGTGGACTTCACAAGCTTAAAAATCTCCCCTCCCCCTACCGCATCCCAAAACCAGCCCAGCTTGTCCGCGCCTCCCTAACCTGTCCTTCCTCCCACCTCTCCCCTCCTCCCACCTCAAGCCCCACCCCCATCTCCTACCTACTAACCTCATCCCGCCCCCTTGACCTGTCCATCCTCCTTGGACTGACCTATCGCCTCCCTAACTCCCCACCTACACTCACCTTTACTGGTTCCATCCCCGCCTCTTTGACCTGTCTGTCTCCTCTCCACGTATCTTCTCCCTATTTATTTTACATATTATTGTGGGACTCCAGTTTCTTGTCTTCCAACTGAATTTCAAGTTCTAACATGTTGTGAGCACTTGTCCCTCAAGGATTCTTTACGATGAGATCATTAACTAATCCCATCTCATTACACAACACTAATCCAGAATAGTGTCTTCCCTATTTGGTTCCCCAGCACATTGTTCCAAGAGATAATCAATAACACACTCTCCAAATGCTCCCTCGAAGCTACCCTTGCCAATTTGACTAATCCAGTCTATATCCATATTAAATCATTAAATCATAATTATTGTTCTGCCTTTCTTTCAAGCCCTCAGGATTTCCTAATTTATAGTGTTTCCTGCTGTGGAACTGCTCTTATAGAGTTAAATTTCTCCAACCAGGGACTTCTTTCCCTTGCTACTTTTTGTTTTTACTCAGATTGATTCTACATCTTAAAGCACAAGTCAGACCACACTGGAATACTGTGAACAGTTCTTGTCCTCTTGCCTAAGGAAAAATATACTGGCATTGGAGGCAGTTCAGAGAAGGTTCAAAAACAGAATTACTGGAAAAGCTCAGTAGGTCTGGCGGCATCTGTGGAGAGAAATCAGAGCTAACGTTTTGGGTCAAGTGACCCTTCTTCAGAACCTCAGAGAAAGTTCATTCGGTTGATCCCAAGTATGGAGGGATTTTCTTATGAAGAGAGGTTGAGTACATTGGGCTGTACTTATTGGAATTTTGAAGAATGAGAGGCAAACTTGTTGAAATATACAAGATTCTTCGCAAACTTAACAGGGTAGATGTGGAAAGGTTATTTCCTATTGTGAGAAAGTCTAGGACCAGAGGGCATAATCTCAGAATAAGGAGTTGAATATTTAAGACAAGAGAAAAGAAGGACTTTCTTCACTAAATGGGTAGTGAATCTGTGAAATTCTTTACTGCAAAGCATAGTTGAGGCTGGGTCATTATGTATACTCAGGGCTTAGATCTTTAATCAGTAAGGGAATAATAGGAAAAGGCAGGAAAGTGGAAATGAGGATTATCAAATCAGCTATGATCTCATTCAATGGCGGAGCAAACTCAATGGGCTGCTCCTACATCTTATGGTCACTCACATATCATTAACTCTGGTATCTTTGAAAGATCTATCCTCAGCTTCCTCTGGCTTCTCATCTGAATGCTGTCTCAACAACTGAAAGTGTTAATTTTCTCATGTACACTGATGACTCCAAGCTTGCTATTATCAATCTGAACTCTGATACTATCGCCAAATTATCAGACAGTTTATCCAACATCCAGTTCAGATCAGAACAAATTTTCCAAAATTAAGACATGGAAAAACTGCTCCTCCAAATTCTGTTTCAGAGATAGTAGGAACTGCAAATGCTGGAGAATCTGAGATAACAAGGTGTAGAGCGCAAAACGTCAGCCTTCCTGCTCCTCTGATGCTGCTTGGCCTGCTGTGTTCATCCAGCTCTACACCTTGTTACCTCCAAATTCTGTTCTCTAGCTACTATCTCAGCTGATGTTTGCTAATACTCATTATCATCCTGTGAAACAGTACCTTAACTTTATAATTTTCATACTCATTTCCAAATCCTTCCGTAGTCTGTCCTGTCCCTATTTCCTCCAGCCCCACAACTTTCAGCAATATCTGTGCTCTTCTACTTCTGTCAATTTAAGACTGAGATGACAAGGAACTTCTTCTCTCATAAAATTGAGAATCTATAGAACTCCTTGCCACAGACTGGGGGCACAGTCATTGTGTATACTTAATGCTGAGATAACAAGATTCTTGATCAGTGGGGAAATCAATGGTTTTAGGGAAACATCAAGGAAGTGGGTGTGAGACGTGTCCGATCAGCCATGATCCTACTGACTGGCAGATCGAGCTTGAGGAACCAAACGACGTACTCCTGTTTCTATTTCTCAAGGTCTTAGGGCCGTCAGCATGCTGGATTTTGATTGACCAGGCAATCAGGGCTGTGCCTTCAGCTGCCTCACCCCTAAGCTTTGGAATTCCCTCTAAGCCTCCCAACTCTCGATTTCTCTTGTTTTTTTTAAGGTAAACCATGACCAAGCTTTTGGCCATCAATGCTAAAGTCACCAATTTTGCTTTACACAATATTTTGCTTTGTACTACTCCTGTGAAATGTTTGGAATAATTTATTACATAAATGTGTAATACAAATATAAGTTGCTGCTGTATTACCCTTCAATCCTCACAAGTATTTGACTCACAGCCATGAGAGAAAACAAAACAACATCATGTGTACACACAAAAAATCTTCACCTCATTCATGAACAGTAGTGGAGTGATGGTTCAGTTCAGAATAACACAAAAAGAAGCCATAACATGTTCTGTTAAAATCACATGAAGCAAGACTACTGTTCCCTGTTTTGTCCCCAGAAATTTATCAGGATATATCCATGATGCCTGATCAACTTTGAGAGCTTCCAGAACAATCACCACTGACAACCAAAGCTAGTGTCATTTTCTAAGATGATAACAAATAAAAGTAGGAGTCGGCTTTTTGCTCCATCAAACCAGCTCAGCAATGTAAGATGATCACGGTTGATCTGACTGTAACCTGTACTCCACTTTTCCGCATTTCCTCCAAAACACCATATGCCCTTGTCAATCAAAAATCTGTTTAAGATTACACACTGAAGAATCATTATTGCAACATCAGTACCAACGATAAATAACATGAAGTCTCTTAGGATCTTCCATGAAATCCAAGTCAAAAGTCACACGACACCAGGTTGTGGTCCAACAGATTTATGTGAAAACACAAGCTTTCAGAATGCTGCTCCCTTGTGGGTGCAGTTTCACCTAATGAAGGAACAGCACGCCAAAAGCTTGTGATTTCAAATAAACCTGTTGGACTATAACCTGGTGTCATCTGACTTCTGACTTTGTCCACCGCAGTCTAATGCCGGCACCTCAACATCATGACTTTCATGAAGTCATTTTACAGATTTTACAAATTGTAACTCTACATCAGCACCATTTTTGCATTTTATTTTGCCGGCTTTGCAACCTACCTGTATCATCTGTTCGGCCATTGGATAACCTGAAAGAATTTGAATGACTTCCAGCCTGCTTGTACTTTTTAAACCTGAAGAGATGAATTCCACAAAGTTACTAATTAATGCAATGCATCATATTGTAATTTCTTTTACAAAAATAAATTGCTCGATAATACAGTCATGGAAAAGAACACAAGTGGTTCACAATGTATTTTGCCATATGGGAAAGGGGGAAAACTTATATTTGTAGTTTCCCACTTGATAAGCTTGTAAATAAAATCTAGAAGTTTTCTGATGAAAGTGATGTTGGTAAAAGCATCTTGCAATCAATGACTGAACAGAAATACATACAGCAGAGAACAAAAACCCAAATAACTGCAGAAGCAAAAATCTGACACAAAACAGAAAATGCTAGAGAAACCCAGCAGGTCTGGTAGCATCTGTGGAGAGAAAGTGGAGTTAACATTTCAGGTCCAGTGGCCTTTCTTTAGAACTAATGGTAGCTAGGAAAAGATGGCATATATGTTGAAGACAATGGGTGAGGGGTAAAGGAGTAAGCAATAGGTGGAGCTGGAGCTTAGTGGGACAGAAAGACAATTAGGGAAATAAAGGGATCCATCCATTCTATAAACTTCAAGCATTTCCTCCAGGTCAGAGCGTGACAAATGTAAACCCACTATTCAAGAAGGGAGGCAGTGAAAAAACAGAATTACAGTGCAGTTAGCCCAGCATCAATAGTGGGGAAAATGCTCAGAGCCTGTTATAAAAGATGTAATGAAAGAACGTTTGGAAAGTATTTATAAAAAATAAAGCCAGCATGGATTTATCTAAGGCAACACATGCTCAACAAATCTATTGGAGTTACTTGAGAATGTAACTAATTGACCTTTCTTCAGAACTGACTGAACCTAGGTACATATGCTGAAGGTGGAAGGGAAGGAAGGAGTAAATAATAGCTGGAGATGGAGTCCAGAGAGAGAGAAAAATAGTTGGACAGACAAAAAAAAACACCTTCTTCCCTGTCCTCACCCCCAAACCCTCAATGCCAGGTCTTGCTATCGCATAGATTGCTACCACAGACAACCTATTATCAGCTATTAATGGTCCCATTAGCTATTCATTCTCCCAGGCTGACCTTTACCCATTCCTTTTCTGAAGTTCTGAAGATAGGTCACTGGACCCAAAAAGTTAACTCTGCTTTCTTCCACAGATGCTGCCAGACCTGCTGAGTTTTTCCAGAAATTTCTGATTTTGAAGCAGATAACAACTCACCTTCTCGGCACGATTTGCTAGAGATAGCAGGAACTGCCGATGCTGGAGAATCTGAGATAACAAGGTGTAGAGCTGGATGAACACAGCAGGCCATGCAGCATCAGAAGAGCAGGAAAGCTGACGTTTCTGAAGAAGGGTCCAGACCCAAAACATCACCTTTCCTGCTCCTCTGATGCTGCTTAGCCTGCTGTGTTCATCCAGCTCTACACCTTGTTATCTCAAGATATATCATAGTTGGCCTTATTTCAGTTTTGACATACATATGCGCTTCTACAAACTTTTGAAAATAGCTCTATGTTAAGATTCTTCTCTAAGAACAGCCACTGACTTCACAGCCTAGTAGCTCGATATGCTCAAGTTCAATACAGCATTGATTTTTCATCAGTTCTGAGGAAGGGTCACCGGACCCAAAACGTTAACTCTGTTTTCTCCTTCACAGCTGCTGCCAGACCTGCTGAGCTTTTCCAGCAACTTTGTTTTTGTTCCTGATTTACAGCATCCGCAGTTCTTTCGGTTTTTATTTTGATTTTTCATCATTTAGTACAAAAGAATGGTTACAGTTCTGGAGTAAACTATTTAGCCTGTAGGGCCTGTACTAATTCTTTGCAAGAAAACTTCACCTACTCCCACCACGTAACTGACAGCTCCTTTTGCCTTTAGCTGCTTACCCAATTCCTGTTTCAAAGTCATGAATGAAAACTGTCCACTATAAGTCCTAGCTGTGCATTCCAGATCTTAACCACTCACTGCATTAGATTCTTGAGCCTGCACCAAAGGATGAGTTCTCTCTAACCACTGTTGTAATACCTCACAATTTTGAATCGTTCTACCCAATCTCCTTCAAATTTTCTCTTCTCAGAGGGGATCAGCAACAGCTTCTCTAATTTGTAAATGCAACTGAAGCTTCTCATCACTGGAACTATTCGTAAAACTTATCTGCACCGTTTCTAATGCATTCCTAAACAACTGGGCACTATACTCCAGGCCAATCCAGTGTTTCATAATGGTTCATCATAATCTCCTTTCTTTTGTAGACTATGTCTCTATTTAAAATGTCCAGTATCATGTACGCCTTATTAGCCTTTACCTCAACCTGCCCTGTGAACTTCAACAATTTATGCACATATACCACAGGTCCCTCTGCCCCTGCCCAAACCATGAAACAGAGCCCCTAATTACATACTACCTTCGCTAATTTTTTTTTTCTACCACAAAGTATCACTTTGCACATCTCAGCGCTAAATTTTATCCGCCATGTCTCCCCAGTCCACCAAACAGTCCTCAAAGTCCATCACTATGCTTCTCAAAGTTCACAATATTGCCATGCTGTGTGTTCAGTTTTGAAGCTGCATCTGTGGACCAAAATCTAAACCCATTAATATTTGTCATGGAAACCAGTGCTCCAAATGCTGACCTACCTATAGGGAACATCACTGTGAATCTCCTTCCAAAGGAGAAAAAAAGGACAGTTTACCACTATTGTTTCCTGCCTGACAACTTACCATCTACTTCAAATTTATCTAAATGCAGGTCAATGGCATAAAACCTCACAGAAATTAGATATTAAAAGGAATTAGAGAAAATGCTGCCAAAATAATTACTTAGGAGTAGCACTGGAAAAAAATCAGTTCAGAATTCACACCAAGGTGAATGAATAGAAATATGACACTGATCAATTAGAATTAGATCAAATAGGGGTCCCTAAACTATGAGTCGTGATCCATGATGGACTCATGGGCCAAGTATCACCCCCTCCCTCAAGGTTACAACGGCAACTGGGGACTCTGGCAACACAGTCCTGAGATTAGCTCCAAGGCCCAATGACATATGGGTGGGGTATGATTTATTTTCATGCTTTGATTCAGAGTGCGTTTCCTAAAGGAAGGAACTCAAGGCCCAATTACTGCCTCCAGAACCAGCAAAATTGTTGGTGAAAAATTATCAACACTTGCACACGCAACTCAACTGCCACCACCACGCCTCATCTCCCCTATCCCTATCCACCTTGCCATTCAAACTGTTGACATGCCGACCATTAACTATTAAAAGAGGGTCACACCGAGAAAAAGTTTGTTAAGCATTAAATTAGAAGCATCATACGTACAAATGTTTTTTTTAAACTTGATCCAAACAGCAAACATGCTTGTAAGCTAGCACTCACTTACCTCAGCATATACAGAACTATAATAATAAATACGATGACCAACAGTGACGAGAGGGCTACCATTACAGCGATAATGGGCATTTCATCTGTAACAAAAAGAAGACATTACTCAGAATATAGATTATGAGCAGATGGACAAGACAATGCTGCAAATAGCCTGAATGAGAATCTCAGTAAGCTCATGCTAAAACACAAAATGACCGATACTAACAGAACAATCTGTAATCAATACAGAATCGTTGCTTAAATGGTTGCAGGATCACAAATATATATTGCTCACCTGAAGCAGAAGAGATAATTTGGCTGTAATAATACTTAACAATTAACTGACTTTGTTTTGATGGGCTAGTACATACACAACTCAAAGCTCCATTTCATACTGACACTATCAAAGCAGTAATCCAGTGAGACAACTCCTTAACTCCGATAACTGATTTAGTCTGTCATGTCTTGCATTCAGCCAATTCAAATGTGAGCCATCAAAACAGAAAATAACTGAGACTCAGAGCAATATAGATAACATATGTTTGAATGGAATGCATAAAATTGGGCTTCAATTGATTCAAGATCTGCAAGTACCCGTCATGTCTCAATAGACAATGTACTAGCAGTTCATCAGAAAAAAAAATTCTAAGATGGTGGAGGGGATTGCTATGACTCCTGACATATGAGCAACTGTTGCTCTGATTTGCCCCACAGGAAGGTTAATTTAGTCAGTTAAAGTACTAGGGTAGAACTATCACCTTACTTTAAGAGCAGTGGCAGAAGTGTCACCTGCTTAGTCCATCATTCCCCTACAGGTCCTTCAATGCATGATAGGGCCCCAACTAATCAATCCATAGGATCAATCCATGTTTCAGGCAGCTGACCAAGATACAGTCCCTATAAACAGGGCTGAATTGAGCAATGGCCTGAGTGCACCTACATTAGACCATCTCTCTGCTACGCTTGTCGGTGTTCAGCGGTTTTAACTTACAATATGGATGCAATCCTCTCACTTTATTCATAAAACATATTCACTTAATATTTCTTGCAAATATTATTATAGTATGTAGTTTTTACGCAGTAATTCCTTTTTGTGGTGGTTTTCCTTTTTGTTCACTCACGGAATGTGGGTGAATCTGGCAAGGCCAGCATTTATTGCTCATTCCTCATTGCCCAGAGGGCAGTTAAGAATCAACCAGATTGCTGTGGGTCTGGAGTCACATGCAGGCCAGACGAGGTAAGGATGTCAGATTTCCTTCTCAAAACAGGGGTTTTTCCGACAATCGACAATGGTTTCATGGTCATCATTAGACTTTTAATTCCAGTTGATAGAATAAGAGAGAATATTGTTCAAATTAGCTGCAACAGAAGCCCAACAAACATTTTGACCACAACAAAGAAAAGTATTTTAGCAAACTAAGCAAAATTATTTGCTTTTGTGTTATATATTTTAATTGAAGATATAAATAGTAGTAATGTGTTCGCACACAGCCGTACTCATAAACCATCCAAACATTTGCCAGTCACTTTAAGACACATTAAGGAGTTAGTTTGGGGGCAGGGAAATGGGAGACCTTTGAATTTAAGCATTCCGCAAATAAACAAACTTGGCCTATATACAAGATAAAACAAGACAAAATCTCAGGATTCGTAACCACTGGCATAAGCTCACAGCAAGGATTCAAGAGGTGGAGGTTGAGAGTAAGAGACAAGAACCAGGAGTTCAGAAAGACAAAGGTTCTTTAACAATCAGGGAGGCAATGAGCAGTAGAGGCCATGAACCAGAGGGTAAAAGGGAAGGCCAGGGGATGACAGCAGCCTCAAACTAGAAGGTCCACAATGACTTGGAGCCAGATTCTAAACAAGGCCTCACCTAAACTGCATTGTCAGACCTGTGTTATCACTTCTGGTGTGCTGAGGAAAGTGATTAAACCTTTAGTTATCTCGGGACAGTGACTTGAAATAAATTCGGTAATTTGCATATTAATCCTTTCTAACTGATTAAAGATTTAACAGCCATCTTAGGTTTGTACAACACCGCTTCAGTTCTACGACCCTTTGATCTTCTGCTTATAAGTTCTGTGTCTGATGCTACCCCTCTCACTGACATCTGAAGGAATGAGACTCTGAAAGTTTGTGTCTTCAAATAAACCTGTTGGACTATAACCTTGTGTCGTGAGAGTTTTAACCTTATCCATCCCAGTCCAACACCAGTACCTACACATCCCCGAAGATCAGGAGGAGAAAGATCAGCACTGACCAGGAGGCTCAATGACAACTGAGAAGTAGGAAGTTAGCATATTAGGTGGGGGGACAAGTAGCACTGAGGAAGCAGGGAAGAATTTAGAAAAATGAGGGGGGCCTTACAGAAACATATACAATTATGAACAGAATAGATAAAATAGAAGCAGGGAGGTTGTTTCCACTGGCAGGGGAAACTAGAACTAGGAAGAATAGCCTCAAACTAAGAGGGAGCACATTTAGGACTGAGTTGAGGAGGAACTTCTCCACCCAAAGGGTTGTAAATCTGTGGAATTCCCTGCCAGTAAAGCAGTTAAGGCTGCCTCATTGAATGTTTTTAAGGCAAAGATAGATTTTTGAACAGCAAAGGAATTAAGGGTTATGGTGAGCAGGCGGGTAAGTGGAGCTAAGTCCACAAAAAAGATATGGCAGAGCAGGCTCAATGGGCTAGATGGCTTATTCCTGCTCCTATTTCTTTTGCTCTCATGTTCTAAAAGGACTTGCTCAGGCTAGGAGAGTTTGCAAAGAAGTGGCAGATGGAATGCAATGTGGGGAAGTGTGAGGTTATGCACTGTGATAGAAAGAAGACACACAGACTATATTCTTAACAAGGTCAAAAATCATATGACACCGCATTATACTCCAACAGGTTTACTTGAAAACACATGCTTTCGGAATCTCGCTCCCTGAAGAAGGAACGAGACTCTAAAAGCTTGTGTTTTCAAATACCTGAAGGAGCGACACTCCGAAAGCTTCTGTTTTCAAATAAACCTGTTGGACTATAACCTGGTGCCTTCTGATTTTTGACGTTGTCCACCCCAGTCCAACACCAGCGCCTCCACATCACATATTCTAAACAAGGAAAGGCTTCGGAAATCTGAAGCACAAAGAGACTTAGGAGTCCTAGTTCAGGATTCTCAAAGTTAACATGCAGGTTCAGTGGCAGTTAGGAAGGCAAATGCAATGTTAGCATTCATTTCAAGAGGGCTAGAAAAAAAGATCAGTGATGTACTGCTGAGGCTGTATAAGGCTCTGGTCAGACTGCATTTGATATACTGTGAGCAGTTTTGGGTTCTGTATCTAAGGAAGGATGTACTGGCCTTGGAGGGGGCCCAGAGGAAGTTTACAAGGATCAGACTGGGGATGAAGGGCTTGTCATATGAGGAGTGGTTGTGAGTTCTGGGTCTGTACTTGGAGTCTAGAAGGAAGGAGGGGGAGGATCTCTGAAACTTACAGAGTACCAACAAGCCAAGATAGAAAGGGCACAGAGAAGATGTTTCCACTTGTAGGAGTGAAAAAGGACCTGAGGGCACACCTCAGAGTGAAACGACGACCCTTTAGAACTGAGATTAGGAAGAATTTCTTCAGCCAGAGGGTGGTTAACCTGTGCAAAACATTGCCGCAGAGGGCAGTCGAGGCTAAGTCACTTGAGTGTCTTTGAGACGGAGATAGATAGGTTCCCTAAGGGTTACAGAGAGAAGGTAGGAGAATAGGGTTGAGAAATATATCAGCCATGATCAAATGGCAGAGCAGACATGATGGATTGAATGGACTTATTCTGCTCCCACGTCTTATGGTCTAACAAAGCTGGGAGTCATTTTTTGGCAAACAAAATGTTGGTGTTTCACAAGCGATCGCCCAATCTGCGCTTACCAGTTCACAGGAGACCACGTTGTGAGCAGCGATTCCAGCAGACTACATTGAGTGAAGTGCAGGTAAATCACAGCTTCACCTGGAAGGTGTGTTGATAGCCTTGGATAATGAGGCGGGAGGAAATAAAGGCAGCTCTTGCACCTTCTAAGACTGCATGGGAGGTGTTGGAATTGGAGGAGGAGTGGATGAGGGCGGCCTGGAGGGAATGGTCCCTGTGAACTGCTGTGACAAGGAAAGTGAGGGGAATGTGTGTCAGGTGGGGCGTCGTGCTGGAGGTGGTAGAGGAAGAAGGAGTTGACTGTATACAAGACACTACTTCAGACTCTGAAGAAGGGTCTCGACCCAAAACGTCAGCTTTCCTGCTCCTCTGATGCTGCTTGCCTGCTGTGTTCATCCAGCTCTACACCGCATTATCTCACTACTTCAGACTCAGCTGGAATATTGCAGTCAGATAGGGCACCGCACATTGGGCCCTCACACAAATTTTTCATTCCTTTCCAGTCACAGGGGAAGTGTCAGAGAACTGGAGAACGGAAAATGTAGCTTCACTTTTTAAGAGGGGCGGTAGGCATGAACGTAGAAATTACAGATTGGTGAGTCTCATGTCAATGCTATTGGAGAAATTTATGAAGGAATGAATTAGTACACATTTGGAAAGGCATGGGTTAATTAAGGACAGTCAGCATGGCTTTGTCAGAGGAAGATCATGCCTAACAAATTTGTTAGAAATTTTTGAAAATGTGATCAAATGTGTCAATAAGGGAAGTTCAGTTGATGTACTTATATGGATTTTAGTAAAGCTTTTGACTGATTGAGAAGGGTAAAGCATTTGGAATTCAGGGAAACTTGATGAGCTAGATCAGAAAATGGCTTAGCAATAGGACCATAAGGGTAGTGGTAGAAGGCTGGTTGAATGATTGGAAGTCAGTGTCCAGTGATGTACCGCAAGGATCAGTACTACGACCCTCATTGTTTTAGACATAAATGATATAGATGAAAATGTGGAGGGAATGTTAAGTAAAACTGCAGATGACACCAAGATTGGTAGAGTGGTTAATAATGAATAAGATGGTTGTGGATTACAGAAAGATAATAGATGGATTGGTCAGATGGGCAGACCAGTGCAGATGATATTAATCCTGATAAGGGCAAGGTGATGCACTTCAGAATAAGAAACAAGATAAGGTAGTATTTAATGAATGGTAGGACACCGGGTAGCTTGGAGGAATAAAGGGATCTTGGGATAAATATTTACAGATCCCTGAAGTCAGCCAAGCATGGGAATAGGATAGTTAAGAAGGCATATAGAACATAGAACAGTACAGCACAGTACAGACCCTTCAGCCCATGATGTTGTGCCTACCTATTATCTTACTAAGATCAATCTACCCTGCATACCCTATATTTTACTATCCTCCACATGCCTATCCAAGAGTCGCTTAAAAGTCTCTAAAGTATCTGCCGGCAGCGCATTCCACACACCCACCGCACTGTGTAAAGAACCTACCTCTGACATCTCCCCTATACCTTCCTCCAATCACCTTAAAATTATGCCCCCTCGTAATAGTCATTTCCGCCCTGGGAAAAAGTCTCTGACTATCCACTCTATCTATGCCTCTCATCATCTTGTAAACCTCTATCAAGTCACCTCTCATCTTTCTTCGCTCCAATGAAAAAAGCCCGAGCTCCCTTAACCTTTCCTCATTAGGACCAGCCCTCCAGTCCACGCAGCATCCTGGTAAATCCTCTCTGCACCCTCTCTAAAGCTTCCACATCTTTCCTGTAAT
>NW_025968451.1:16561-24983 GCF_021869965.1 Rhincodon typus | reverse complement strand
GTGTGTCTGTGTGTGTGTGTCTGTGTGTGTCTGTGTGTGACTGTGTGCGTGTCTGTGTGTGTCTGTGTGTGACTGTGTGTGTCTGTGTGTGTCAGTGTGTGTCTGTGACTGAGTGCATGTGACTATGACTGTAATTGCATCTGTCTATACGTGTGTGTCTGTATGTGTGTGCGTGCGTGTGCGTCTGTATGTGTGTGCATATGTGTGTCTGTGTGTGTGTGTGTGCACGTGTCTGTGTGTGTCTGTTTGTCTGTGTGTGTGTGTGTGTCTGTGTGTGAGTGTGTGTGTGTATGTGTGTGTGTGTGTGTGTGTCTGTCTGTCTGTGTGTCTGTCTGTCTGTCTGTGTTTCTGTCTGTGTGTGTGTGTGTCTGTCTGTCTGTGTGTGTGTCTGTGTCTGTATGATACAGGGCCTGCTCCAGTGCTCCATGTGGGTGTTGATGTCAACCTGCTCCAAATCACATCTCTTCCCCTCCCCCTATCTCTCTCATCAATGTCCCTCACGGTCCCACTTTCTCCACAGCATTGTCCCCATTTATAAAAATCAATACTCTTAGGGAATGTGCATCTTTCCCAATGCCAGTTGTTAAGTTTGAACCCTCCCTGGAGCAGGATGTCACATTCTCAGTCCCCTGGGGTCAAAGAGGTCTCTCAGGAGACAGCTGAAGGCAGCACTTCAATCTGAAAACAACAGCCCAGCTGTCTATCTGAAATGTTCGTTCATTCGTTCATTCATTCATTCTCTCTCTCTCTCCTCCTCTCCCTATCTCTTTTCCCCTCTCTCCTTCCTCCTTCCCCCACCCACCCCTTTTCTCCCCTCTGTCTTGCTGGTGCAAGTTGTTAGAGGGAATCCTGAGGGACAGGATTTCCTTGTATTTGGAAAGGCAAGGACTGATTAAGGATAGTCAACACGGCTTTGTGCGTGGGAAATTGTCTCACCAACTTGATTGAGTTTTTTTTGAAGAAGTAACGAGAGGATCGATGAGGGCGGAGCAGTGGACATTGTCTGTATGGACTTCAGTAGGACATTCGATAAGGTTCCTCATCATAGACTGGTTCGTGAGGTTAGATCACATGGAATACAGGGAGAATTATACATTTGGATACAGAACTGGCTCAAAGGTAGGAGACAAGGGTGGTGGTGGAGGATTGTTTGTCAGACTGTAGGCCTGTAACCAGCGGTGTGCCACAGGGATCGGTGCTGGGTCCATTGCTTTTTGTCATTTTTATAAATGATTAGGATGTGACAAAGGAGGTATGGTTCGTAAGTTTGCAGACCATACCAAAACTGATGATGTAGTGCACAGCGAAGAAGGTTACCTCAGAGTACACTGGGACCTTGATCAGATGGGCCAATGGGCCGAGGAGTGGCAGATGGAGTTTAATTTAGATCAATGTGAGGTGCTGCATTTTGGAAAGGCAAATCAGAGCAGGACTTATCTACTTAATGGTAAGGTTCTGGGGAATGTTGCTGAGCAAAGAGACCTTGGAGTGCAGGTTCATAGTTCCTTGAAAGTGGAGTCACAGGTAGATAGGATAGTGATGAAGGCGTTTGGTATGCTTGCCTCTATTGGTCAGTGCATTGTGTATAGGAGTTGGGAGGTCATGTTGCGGCTGTACAGGACTTTGGTTCGGTCACTATTGGAATACTAATTCAGTTCTGGTGTCCCTGCTATAGGAAAGTTGTTGTGAAACTTGAAAAGGATCAGAAAAGATTTACATCGATGTTGTCAGGGTTGGAGGGTTTGAGCTACAGGGAGAGGCTGAATAGGCTGGGGCTATTTTCCCTGGAGCATCTGAGACTGAGGGGTGACCTTATAGAGGTTTATAAAATCATGAGGGGCATGGATGGGGGGAATAGTCAAGGTCTTTTTCCAATGTAGGGGAATCCAAAACTAGAGGGCATAGGTTTAAGGTGAGAGGGGAAAGATTTAAAAGGGAACTAAGGGACAACTTTTTCACACAGAGGGTGGTGCATGTATGGAATGAGCTGCCAGAGGAAGTGGTGGAGGCTGGTACAATTACAACATTTAAAAGGCATCTGGATGGGTACATGAATAGGAAGGCGTTTAGAGGGATATGGGCCAAATGCTGGCAAATGGGACTAGATTAATTTAGGATATTTGGTCAGTATGGATGAGTGGACTGAAGGGTCTGCTTCCATGCTGTACATCTCTATGACTCTATGACTCTCTCTCTCTTGCTCTCCTTCTCTATTTCCTCCTTTCACCTTTATTCTCTCCTTCTCTCTCCTCTTCTCTCCTTTCCTCTCTTGCTCTCTCACTGTCTCTCGTTCTGTTTCTCTCCTTCCTCCTCTCTCCTGTCTCTCTTTCCATCTGTTTCTGTCTCCTTCCTTATCTCCTTTGCTCTCTCTCCTTTCTTGTCTCTCTTTTTTCTGTGTCTCTTCTCCCTTCCATCTCTCTCTCTGTCTCTCTCTCTCCTTCCATCTCTCCTCTCTCTAAATCTCCTTCCATCTCTCTGTCTCCTTTTCTCTCATTCCTTCTCTCTTTCTCTCTCTCCTTCCTTCTCTCCCCCTCCTTCTCTCTCTCGCTCTCTCTTCCCCCTCCTTGAATGACCTGTGGACCAGGTAGTTTGAGGATACAGACTGTAACATCTGAATCTACTGCAGGAGGCCATTCCGCCCATTGTGTTTCTGACAGATTTCTGACGGAGCAACCAATTCTTCTCTGCCCACCTACTTGACCCCTTGGCCCAGGGAGGAAGCTGTTGGCACAGGAGGATGCCCTCAGCCACCACTGGTCTGTGGTCAGTGCGTTCAGGGCTGATCTTGAACTGAGCCCTGGTCGCTTGTCTCGGTTCAATCCTCTTTCAGCTTCCAGTCTGACGGAAAGTTTTGGTTGAGTGCGCTCACAGGGACCATGTTTTATCACGTTGCGCTGGGAGTTATTTTGTCTTATCTGCCCTCCCGAGCGGCCTGCGTCACACCTGAAGCTTGGAACCTGCACGCAGTGAGACAAGCGAAACACAGACTTGCAAAGGCAAGGACCGCTGTGATGAAGACGGGAAGGTTGTCGTTTCATTTTGAAAGGAGCTGCAGGCAAATATCGGAGAGCGAGTGCCCATCAGCTCGAGAGAAACAGTTGTGTCAAGGTACAGGACCTTGAGGACAATATTGCTGGGAACAGGCCAAATGAAAGAAACCAAATTCCGTGAACCTGAAGTAATAAGGAAAGCGAGAAGACCGAATTTAATACAAAATAACTGTTTTAGTTGCGGGAATGCAATGAGCAATGGGAGCCTGTTTCGGAGCCATGGAGCCAAACCGAGATCTCAGCAAACGACCCATTCTGCTGCTATTACAGTGCCCCCACCCTGATGTTGTTGAAATGTTAGAAGTTTATTCAGCACAGTACACTGGGTTAGCTACCTTGCAGCACGGTGGGCCAAGGTTAGAGCAAGTGCTAATCACAAAGGAAATTCTCCCAAACTGTTGGGAGTTGGACCCAAGGGTCTGTTTCTGTGCTGTACATCTCTGTGATTCTCTGACCGGGCAGGAGAGTTTTTTTTAATAATATAAAAAGGTAGATTTAAACACGGTGCGAGAAGTTCAGGTGGAAGTGTCAGGTCATTGTTGTAACATTGAAAAGGAAAAGAGCACAAGCACGGACTGTTCAGTTCCCTCTGAATGTCCACTGACAGCAAACAGCAGTGTTTGTCTTCAGCTCTGACTGAGTCTATAGGTTTTCGGGCGATCGTTGAGAATGGATTCTTACAAGGAATATTTATCTTCCAAGTCTATAGGAAGGGTTTCCCTTGGACTGACCCCTTCAGTGACCGCATCTGGACCATTAGATCCCCTTCAGGTGGAATTCTGAGGATGCTGTTGGATCCTGCTTCAGTCTCTGTACCTCTAAGGCTGGGAGAATCTGAGACAGGTCTGGAATCTGTGGGGAGGGAGGAAGCTTTGTTCTGAAGCTGAATCCCATCTCTGATCTGAAGCCTCTCTGGGGTTGAAGTTTGACAATAAGTGTTTGTGACCGAACAAATTAAAGACAGCTGACCCACAGGAGTGTGAGTGTTCAGGGATATCATTCATTATAAGCCAGCTGCTGCTCTCTCCATCCCTTGCCTCCTCTGATCTTGTTCAGAAAACCAGCCTGTAACATGGTGGCTCAGTGGTTAGCACTGCTGCCTTACAGCGCCGGGGACCTGGGTTCAAATCCCACCCTTGGGTGTCTGTGTGGGTTTCTTCCTACAGTCCAAACTTGTGCAGGTTAGGGGTGGGTTAGCTGTGCTAAATTGCTCACAGTGTCCAGGGATGTGCAGGCTAGGTGGGTGAGCCATGGGAAATGTAGGGATAGGGCAGAGGGGTGAGTCTGGGTGGGATGTCCTTTGAAGGATCGCGTTGGGCCGAATGGCCTGTTTCCACACAGTGGGGATCGTATGGGGTAAAAAAAAAGGTCACTGGATTTCAGCTGAGCCTTGGCTCCCAATGCCTGGGAGGGGCACAGACCCACTGAAGAAGGATTCAAATGGACACTTGCTGTGCGCCAAGGGCAGGGAAATGGGTTAAGGAGAGTGGAGGCAGTAAGGACTGCGGAGGCTGGAGTCAGTAAACATGAAGCTGGAAAAGCACAGCGGGTCAGACAGCATCCAGGGGGCAGGGAAGTTCTTCTGTGTACTAACCTGTACCATGACTGGTCCTGAGGGGAAGCCTTTGTTGAGCTCCCTGTGGAAGACGCTGAGGGCCTTGCTCCCGGTGGGTTACAGGGAGATCCTTGCCTGACGTTCACCGATGGAACAACCTTCCTTCTGGCTCTTCCAATTGACAGAAGAGCTGGCCTCGGTCAGGAGCGACAGCACGGCTGTTCAGAGGTCTGGTCAGGGGGAAGAATCCTGAGAGAGAGAACCAGTTCTGTCGCTGAGCCTGCAGCTGTTCAGAGAGAGAGAGCACGGAGCTGGCATCTTTATACAGACGGCCTTCACACATTCAGGGTGTCTCCGTGTTCGCCGTTATCTGGGAAAACGCTGTTCCCTCACCGAGGAACACTGTGCTCCCACCATGACGTGACGCTCTGTTCTCTGAACTGCTGGCTTAAGGATAAATGTCAGGCAGGGGTTTACAGGGAACAATCCTAGGTTCCTTCTGTGCCCAGTCTGAGAGATCCCAGCTGGGCCTTTCTGTGCTCAGGAACGGTGCCCCTGGCAGTGCGGCACTGCCCCTGGGGCTGTGACAGGGTAGACGATGCCCCCGCCCCGGGTGGGGTTCAGATTAGACCCTATAACTCGGTGACTCTGAGGTGGGACAGCTAACTCAGGGAGGTGAGTCTGTCGGAGCTGAGAACCAGAGGCTGGGAGCTGTGAGGAGGCTGGAAACGTAGGCAAGGGCTGCACAGGGAAAGGGGGTTAATCATTTCCCAAAGGCGCACGCTCCAGCTAACAGCCAGGTGAGGTCTCAATGCAGCGAGAGAGTGCCCTGGACATCCTGATGCTGAAGGTTCCTTGATGCCAGGTCCCTCAGGCTGGGCTCAGGAGAAATCCCTGATCCATGACCACGGAGTGTCTCAGTGACTCCATTCCTGCTCAGGCTTCCCAAGCGGACTGGGATCTGACTCTGCACAAGCTCAAACAAAACAACTCTTAAACCCGAAGGGAACAGCCATCCGTATCCCTCCAGCAAACGTCACCTCTCCCAGAGTAAACCTCCAACAGCTCCCTGCTCCTGACCTCAACACACACTCACCGCTACTGAACCATATTGAACACAGGAGTAGGCCATTCAGCCCCTCGAGCCTGTTCCACCACTCATCAGGATCGTGGCTATTCTGTGGCCCAACTCCATAAACCTGCCTTTGGCCCATATCCCTTCATCCCTTTGCTTCACAAAAATACTCTCTCTCAGATTTAAAGTTAATATCTGATCCAGCATTCACTGCTGTTTGTGGAAGAGAGCTCCTAACCTCTCCCACCCTTTCTGCTTCCTGATATCTCTCCTGAACAGTATGATCCTAATTCTCAGACTGTATCCCCTAGTTCTAGAATTCCCAACCAGTGGAAACAGCTTATCTTTATCTCCCCTGACTTTTCCAGTTAATATATTGCACAGCTTGATCCGATCCCCTCTCAACCTTCCAAATTCTGGAGGAAATGCGTCCAATTTGTATAATCGCTCCTCATAACTTAACCCCTGAAGCACAGCTATCATTCTTGTAAACCTGCTGTGTCCTCCCTCCTAGGCCAGTATGTCCTTCCTAAGGTGTGGGACCCAGACCTGTTCACTGAGCTGCATCTGTCTGGGGTTTGACATTATTTTACACAGCCAGATCCCACTGATAGCCATGGGTTAAAAGTCCAGTGGTGTTGGCTACTTCTGTTGGGGAGTCGGGAGGACACAGCAGCAGAATTCCTTGGGTCTCCTTTGGGAATCCCGCACTTGGAACTGAATGAGGGAGCATCGCTGTCGGCTGAACCCGGCTCGCAGTGTTCGTTTTGGGCCTCAGGCAGCACCGCAGACTGAGGTGTGGCACCGGCCGGTGTGCCTAGGTTGTGAGGCACTGAGCTGAACCAGGGGGGATCCACAGGGGCCATTGCTCCAAGCAGACTGCCTCCCGCCTTCTGTGGGGGTAAACTCATCCTCCTGTCTGGGTGGGGTGCAGAAAGGTGACCACCCCACCTCACCCCCCGATGGGGAGGAAAACAGGGAGAGGAGGAAATTGGCAAATATTTTAAACTCGATCCCATTATAACGCTCCCCTACTGAGCCGCACTTGATGAAGACAGACGCTGCAGTCTGGGAATGGGACCCTTCAGAGTGGTTGGGTGCTGGCCTATCATTTAAAGTTATTTAGGTTGGGCAAACTGTGGGATGGCTTGGTGGAATCTGTTCCAAGAAGCATGTTTTGTTGGTGTGGTAACACCATTGTGTTGTTCCGAACGAAGTGTAGGTCCCCGTTAGAGCGAGGTTTAAATGATTATGTGTTAGGAGGGTGTGACAAGATCGGGCTGACACCAGGAAGCTGCTGTGCGCACTGTCTGAGGGCAGTAAGGAAGGGCTCCTTTATAAATTCTGGGCAGGGTGGAGAGGGGAACATCTGTGTTCTTTACTCAAACAGCGCACAGAAGCAGTCCATCACTGATAACTCCACATCTGGTTCCAAGTCCCTCCCCTGACACAGACAACCCTTCAACATAGATACCACCAACTCTGGAGTCCCGGCCATTCGAGGGTATTTCCCAGCCCCACCCTGACTGATTTCACACACCCCCCCCCACCACCCACCCCCCCTCCCCCTGGATTCCCATCACTCCACCATTAGTGACCCTGCCTGCAGCATTCTGTTCAGGCATTCAAACATCTCGGCTTTGTCGCTACTCAAAATACTCCTCTTCGATGGAGCCTTTAGCTTTTAGTCATGTGTGTGTGTTTGTGAGTGTGTGTGTGTATGAGAGAATCTGTATGTGTGTGTGTCTGTGTGTGTGTGTGTATGTGTGTGTCTGCATGTGAGTGTGTGTGTCTGTGTGTGTGTGTCTATGTGTGTGTGTATGAGAGAGTTTGTGTGTGTGTGTATGAGAGAGTCTGTGTGTGTGTCTGTGTGTGTGTGAGTGTGTGTGTGTGTCTGTGTGTGTGAGAGAGAGTCTATGTGTGTGTGTGTGTGCATGAGAGATAGAGTGTGTGTGTGGAGGGTGCTGTGTGTATATGTGAGTGAGTGTGTGTGTGTGTGTGTGTGTGTGTGGAGGGTGCTGTGTGTATGTGAGTGAGTGTGTGTGTGTGTGTGTGTGGAGGGTGCTATGTGTGTGTGTGAGTGTGAGAGTGTGTGTGAGTGTGAGTGTGTGTGAGTGTGTGTGTGTGAGTGAGTGAGTGTGTGAGTGTGCGTGTGAGTGTGTGAGTGTGTGACTGTGCGTGAGTGTGAGTGTGTGTGTGAGTGAGTGTGAGTGTGAGTGTGTGTGAGTGTGTGAGTGTGAGTGCGAGTGTGTGTGTGAGTGCGTGAGTGTGTGTGTGTGTGTGTGTGTGTGTGTGAGTGTGTGAGTGTGTGTGTGTGAGTGTGTGTTGAACTCTTGGAGTTCCAGCCTGAGATGAGTGCATTGCGTTGATGAGTGTTGTGACAGTGCAGTCCGAGGGCTGGTTTGCTGTGTCCAGTGTCAGAGTACACACACAGCAGACAGTGTGCTTCAGCAGCACCGATTGTACCCTGTGAGTACTTCACCCAGCGATGAGTCAATGTCACACAGGCAGGGAGAGCTGTTCCGAAGCTCAACCACCAGCCCTTCCAGCTCCAAGCTCAGGAGACACTGACTGCTGGATAGCATAGCACACTGGCAAAGGGGCACTCACCCGGACAGGGAAAGGTGAATCATACGGAGGTGTTAAAGGGGACGTGAGACATACACACTCTCTCACACACACTCTCTCACACACACTCACACTCTCTCACAAACACTCTCTCACACACACTCACACTCACAC
>NW_025968451.1:12880-16461 GCF_021869965.1 Rhincodon typus | reverse complement strand
CTCTCACACACACACTCTCACACACACTCTCTCACACACACTCACACACACACTCTCTCACACACACTCTCTCACACACACTCTCTCACACACACTCACACACACAATCTCTCTCACACACACTCTCTCACACACACTCACACTCACAGTCTCTCTCACACACACTCTCTCACACACACTCTCTCACACACACTCACACTCTCTCACACACACTCACACTCATACTCTCACACTCTCACACACACACACTCACACTCACACTCTCTCACACACACTCACTCTCTCACACACGCACACACACTCACACTCTCACACACTCTCTCACACACTCTCACACATGCTCACACTCTCACACAGGCTCTCTCACACACGCATATACACTCACACACACACACTCACACTCTCACACACACGCTCACACTCAATCTCTCACACTCACTCAGACACACACTCTCACACTTATACACGCAAAGACTCACACAGACAGAGACAGACAGACACACACACACTCACAGACTCACACAGATACACACACACGCTCACACAAGCACACACACATGTTCACTGTCACACTCATGCAGACACACACTCACAGATACACACACAGGTTCACTGACACACTCATGCATACACACACTCACAGATACACACACACGCTCACACAAGCACACACGCAGGTTCACTGACACACTCATGCATGCACACACTCACAGATACACACACACTCACACACATATGCACACTCATACACATATGCACACTCACACATACGCACACTCACACATACGCACACTCGCACAGGTATACGCTCACACACACACAGGAGGGAGACAGAAGGTGCTGGGGAGGGTGTGATTGCTTCAATCCAGCACTGTGTTGTGTATGTTCTGAGAAAGGGACCTGGAACGTTAACTCTACTTTCTGTCCATAGATGCTGCCAGACCTGCTGAGCTCCTCCAGTAAGTGCTGTTGTTGTGTCTGATTTACAGCTTCTGCAGTTCTTTCGGTCTTTACTATGTTGTCTGTCCTGGGTCTCTCATCGTCCAAGCTCTGAGGCTTCCTTATGAACTGTGAGCCCCATGCCCTTCACCTCCAGAAATGTCATAGTTCTTTCTCTCCCTTTCCAGAGAACAGGGGTCAGAGCTGGGCCCTTTCTCAGACCCACTCACTGATATTGGAAGTCTCCTCACCTGCTGAGATAGCCCTGCTATCCTGAGCTTTCTGGTCATTGGCAGATGACTTTCGTTGTTCAAGCCAGGGGCAGGCAGGAGAGTGAACGGTAAAGGCCACACAATAACATGAGCCGGTGTTCTCCCAGTCGGAATACAGCCAAAGATGGTCAGAAGGTACTGAGTGCAGGAGCTCAGCTATACAGGGAGCTACAACAGACATGATCCAGGTGGGAGCTGGGAGATAGTGTAAAGAACCTTCAGCCAGGAGATTTGACCAGATGACATCAGAGAGAATTTGGCCATTCGGACCATCGACTCTCATTCAATGAGAGCACGGCTGATCTGATCATCCCCAATTCCACTTTCCTGCCCTTGCCCCATAGCCCTTGATGCCCCCTCCCTGATTACAAATCTGTCTCTCCCAGCCTTGAATATACTTAATGACCCAGCCTCGACAGCCCTCTGTGGTACGGAATCCCACTGATTCACTCCCCTCTGAGAGAGAAAATTCCTCCTTATCTCCATCTTAAGTAGGTGACCCTTTTCTCTGAGATAACACCCTCTGGTCCCAGACCCTCCCCCACGGGGAAACACCCTCCCTGCATCTCCCCTGTCAATCCCTCCCTCAGAATCTTGTCTGTTTCAATAATGTCCCCTTTCATTCTTCGAAACCCCAGTGAGTACAGGCCCAACCTGCTCTACCACTCCTCATAACACAGTCCCTCCATCCTCGGGACCAGCTGAGTGAACCTTCTCTGGGCTGCGTCCGATACCAGCCTATCTTTCCTTCGATAAGGGACCCAAAAACTATTCCCAGGATCGCAGCTGGGGTCTGACTAGTTCCTTGGACAGTTTTAGCAACACCTTCCTGTTTCTGTCCTCCAATCCCTTTGGAATAAAGGCCGACAGCCCGTTTGCCTTCCCTGTTACTTGCTGAAATTGGATGGTAGCATTTGTGATTCATTTACGAGGACTCCCAAATCCCTCTGTGATGTTGTTTCCTACATCCTTTCCCCACAGAAACAATATTTAGCTCCTTTATTCCTCCTGCTAGAGACCTCCTATGTCCCCAGCATACAGTGCACCCAGAGTGCACAGCTTCAAGCATTGTCCACACAGCCTGGTGCACAGCATGATCCCGCTATCTGAGAACGAGCAGTTATTTAGATATGGGGGTAAATATTGGCCAGGACAGCAGAGAGCATTCCCACCCACTCCCCTGATCCCAATTCCCCTCCTCTCTGAGTCGAATAGCTCCATGTAGAGTCTTACCCCTGTGGCTGAGAGGGCAGTGTTCCGTATGGATGAGGTGCCCGTGACTGAGTAACCCTCTGTTAGCATTGCCCTGGGAGTGGGGAGGAGGGAGAGAGTGTGGGGCTGAGCCTCAGTCAGTGTTGGAACTGAGTTAGCTTCCTTCATCTGGGATTGTAATCTCCATCACAGTCACCTCTCTGCCAGAGAAGCTGGTCACTGTCAGGTTACACTGCTACACAACAGAGCCTCCTGGCTGTTTCAGTCATCGACTCTCTGTCTCTCTGTCTCTGTCACTGTCTGTCTCTCTGTCTCTGTCTCTGTCTCTGTCTCTCTCTCTCTCTCTGTCTGTCTCCCTGTAACTCTGTGTCTCTGTCTCTGTCTCTGTCTGTCTCTCTGTTTCTGACTCTCTCCCTTTCTCTGTCTCTGCCACTCTCTCTTTCTTTGTCTCTGTAACTCTGTCTCTGTCTCTCTCTCTCTCTCTGTCTCTGACTCTCTCTCTCTTTCTCTGTCTCTGTCTTTCTCTGTCTCTGTCTCTCTTTCTCTTTCTCTCTCTATCTCCATCTCTCATTCTCTCTGTCTCCGTCTCTCTCTCTCTGCCTCTGTCTCTCATTCTATCTCTCTCTGCCTCTGTCTCTCTGCCTTTGTCTCTCTCTGTCTCTCTCTCTGTCTCTCTCGCAGTCTCTGTCTCTGTCTCTCTCTCTACCCTCATTCTCTCTGTCTCTGTCTCTCATTCTTTCTGTCTATCTGTCTGTTTCGCTCTCTCATGGTCTGTGATGTTCTCTCTCTCTCTGTCTCTGTTTCTCTGTCTTGCAGTCTGTATGTGTGTGTGTGTTGGGGGGGTGGGGGAGAGGTGCGTTGGAGGTGGGGGATGCGCGATGATGGAGAAGAGAGTTTGAGGGGGCTAGCGATTGGGTTCTGGTCCGGGATGCCGTGACCCAGAGATAGTGACTAATTCTGCGAGAGAAAGGGAGAAATTGAGGGGCAGTAGGGATGGAGCAAGGGATGGCTGACTGGGTGGTCTCACCAGCTGGCAGGGTGGAGGTGACAGCGTGGAAAGGTACCTTTCTCTCTCTCTCTCTCTCTGGGTTCACAACTGACCAATCTGATGGAGGCTGCTGCCATTTTCAGCCCTTCATCGTGGGATGGGACAAATCA
>NW_025968451.1:0-12480 GCF_021869965.1 Rhincodon typus | reverse complement strand
TCTCTCTCAGTCTGTCTCTCTCAGTCTCTCTCTCAGTCTGTCTCTCAGTCTGTCTCTCTCAGTCTCTCTCAGTCTGTCTCTCTCTCAGTCCATCTCTTTCTCAGTCTGTCTCTCTCTCAGTCTGTCTCTCTCAGTCTCTCTCTCAGTCTGTCTCTCAGTCTGTCTCTCTCAGTCTCTCTCTCAGTCTGTCTCTCTCTCTCAGTCTGTCTCTCTCAGTCTCTCTCAGTCTGTCTCTCAGTCTGTCTCTCTCAGTCTGTCTCCCTCTCAGTCTGTCTCTCTCTCAGTCTGTCTCTCTCTCAGTCCGTCTATCTCTGTCCATCTCTCTCTGTCGGTCTCTCTCAGTCCGTCTCTCTCTCTCTCTCGGTCCGTGTCGTGCAGACAATATCTCTCAGATACTCTCACTGGGAGACTGCTATAACTGGCCCGCACTGAGTCCTGAAGATGGCTCACTGCCCTGGAAACGGTCACCCTGTGTGTCTGTTGCTGCCTCTCACACACAGACACTGCCAGACCTGCTGTGTTTCTCCAGCACGCTCTGTGTCTGTTTGAGCTCTCCAGTGCTTGCAGTACTCTGCCTATTAGGCAGCACTGAGTATGTCATTGACAGCATGATCCATGTTATCTTGAAGAGAGCACGGACGGTGCGTTCCTGAATGGGTATGAGCAGTTTGCTGGACACCCATGTCATTGTAGTGTTCCTTTCTTGGTCCGTGTTTCTCTGCCTGACTGACAGGGTCAGACCAGAGTCCTTGTGCCTCTGATAAATAAATACAACTGCTTTTCCCTTCCCTGACATCAAGAGGATAGCCTTAGTCACAGGGAACGAGGAAGAGAGCTTTCAGGGGTCAGTACAGAGGTATTCAGGTTGAAAGGTTGGAACACAATGCTGGTTCGAGCTGTTGTTGGGACGAAATGCCTAGGCTCCTCACTGACACACCTCCCACACAGGCTAACCACTGCCCATGTTCTCCCAGACGTGGCCTCCTGGTATTATCACTCAACACCAGCTCATCTCATGCAGACCCGGGTTCGAATCCCACCACGGCAGGTGTTGGAACGTGAATTCAATAAAACCTCTGGATTGAAGAGTCTAATGATGACTGTGAATCCATTGTCAGGGAGAAAGGGGAAAAAAAAAACCCATCTCGTGTCCTTCAGGGAAGGGGAACCTGCCATCCTCCCCCAGTCTAGTCTACATGTGACACCTGGCCCACAGCAATGTCCTAACTGCCTCCTTGGAGAGATGAGAGAGACGTGTGAAGTTCTGATGGGGTTATGCTGCCTCAGGGAGGTGGATCTCCTGCTTCCAAAGACACGGATGGAGTGCTCCATTCTCTCTGTCACTCGTTCAGGCTGGAGATCCAATCTCTCTTCCTTTACTGGTCACCCCTCTGCTCAGACTAGCCCCCTACTCACTTCCCTCTGATGGGCCGAATGGAAGGAAGACGGGGATGTGTCCTGTGTGTTGGGAGCCTGGGGGCCAAGAGGAACACATGGGGAACTGAGGAAAACAGCAGCATTGAGCTCATGATCACAGCCCTATGTGTTTGTGTCATTGACATTGAGGGACAAACAAGGAATTCTGCCCTAGAGACAATAAAAAAACTGCAGATGCTGAATCCAAGGTGGACAAACAGGAGCTTTGAAGAACACAGCAAACCAGGCAGCATCTGGAGGGAAGGAACAGTCAACGTTTCGGATATTACCCTTCTTCAGGAGTTCTGCCTGTCGTTCTCTCAAACACGACCTCAGCACTTTCCCCCGTCCATCAGAGCAGGGAGATCGTGCCTGGGCCAAGCACCTCAACATGGTGCGATGAGGTCAGGCAGTGGGAGCCCTGAGGATCTGAGTTCCCTGGTTGGGGCTGTTAATCCGGTCCAATCTGGGAGCCCAGGCTGACATAAAAGGGTGAATGTTGGGGATATTGAGATGCTGAATACCGGGCTCAGGGAGGTGCTATTGTCCAAGGCAGTGTATTTGTAAATACAGGGTGACTGCAGATGGGGAGTTATTTCAGGACCAAGTCTCCCCACTTCCCAACAGGGCTCCGTCAGATCTACACTGAAGTGTCAGTCCAGAGGATTGACTGCGCGATCCTGTCAGCACTCTCCACCCACAGCCATTTCCTCTTACCTCATGGCTACACAGAGCTTCCCCAGCTCGGAATGAGGCCCTTCAGCCCATTGTCCCAATGCCTGCCACTGAGCATCTACCCATTCTCATGCCGTTTTCCAGCCTTTCACCTGTAACCGTGAATGTGATGGTCTTTCAAGTTCTCACCTAAATACTTCTGAAACGACTTGAGGGTTCCTACCACTGTGTGGCTTTCGCCAGCCTTCCAGTTACCCACCACCCTCTGGCTGAACAACGTCTTACTCACATCACCTCAAAATCTCCTGGCCTGTCCCTTCAAACTGTGCACCCTGGTTAATGACGAAGGGGGAACATTTCTCCGCATCTGACCCGTCGATGGCCCTCAGACCCTAATCCTTCACCTAACCCCCCCACCCCCTACTGACCCACCTGTCCAGTCTCTCTCCAGGGCGTGTGAAAGTTTGTTCGGGAGGGTAAGTGCAGGCCTGAGTAAAGACCGGCTGTGAGGTTCCTCTCTGCAGGTCTGAGCAAGAGGTACCAACCAGCTGGTATTTAGCAACAACGGTGCTTTTTGTAACAAACCCCTCAATCTTTTTCAGCACAGAGCGAGACTCATGGCAGCCCCAGGCTTCCACCATGGACCACGAGAAATGTTTCTGCTCCCATGGATTCTGAATTTAGCAATTGGAGGTGCATGATTTAAATGTAATGAAACATTGTTCGCTTTTCGTTTTGGATTTTTGGAGTTTGAACTCGTGGCATGTGGGTTTTTCACGGTATCTGAAGCAGTTTAACGATTGACTTGTAAGTACTTCCGCAGCCATTGTGAACTTGTTTCAAGTCAGAGTGAGAGAGAAGAGACTGGTTGAAGTGTAATGTGTTTATTTGAAGAGCGAATGGGGTAAATCACCGTGCAGTTTGTAAGGTGAGCAATTGATTGCTTTAGTGTGTTTCAGGGGAAACACCCATATCTCGGAAAAGAAAGGTTTGTGTTGCGTTTCACTCTAGGAGCGCTGAAGCTGGACGCGTAAGATATGATTGTTTCAAAGTGTTGGGAAAACAAAGCAGCTAGCTCAGAGCGAAGAGAGCTGTACAAGCTGAAGAAAAGATGTTTGGTTTCAACCCTGGAAGGGTTCTGTGAAGCTGAAAAAGTTTAGGCTCAGTTAGGTGATGAATCAAAGAACAGGTTTGCAAATCCTTCCTGCGGAAATTGAACCTGGAGCCGAGTGAAATGTCAATGCTAGATAAAGAAGGGCATTCTTCCTGGTGTTTCAGTGCTTGTAGGGAATACTGTGGGAATGAATGAAACATGTCTGTTTAACATGTCTTTTAAAATTGTTAAACTTGCCTAAAGTGTAAATAGTCTGGTTTATTCTTTTATGCTGCCTTTGGGTAATAAGCTGGTGTTTCAATTAAATCTGCAATGTTGTGTGAGGGAGACACCACCTTGTCCAAAGAAAATGTGATCGATCAAGCCACATCTCAGTCTGGGATCAGACTTGTCTGTTATTAATATGAGCTGGGATCGTACCAATATTGAAAGTGCTGCCAATCCTGGAACAGGTGGAATTTCTGTACGGGGCATGTTGGGAATGTGGACTTTTACTGTGCGTCTTTAAAGGACAATGGCCTAAAGATTATCAGGGGTTATCCAGCTACCTTTTCGGATCGGTCTGGGATCACACTGGGCAGAGGTCAAGTGTCCTTGGGGCTTGGTCGAAGGAGACACAATGCTGTGTTTAAAAAGTGGAAAAATAGCTGTGGAGCTGATGGTCATGTTTTGTTGCTGTTTGTGGGACGTGCGTGACATTGGCAGGGCAAACAGTGAATTCCCATTCCCAGCTGTCCCTCTGAGCTACCACAGTCACGTGCCATAGGGACATGTGCAGTGAAGCTTGGAAGGGAGTCACTTGCTAAAACAATTCTCAGCCTCCGACCTCCACTCGTCACCACGGCGTAGTTTCTGGTGTAAATTCTCCACCTGCAGAGCCGGGCAGAGCTAAAGGGGGTGAAGAACCAGGGTAATGTATCTTTCTGGGGCCCATCACTCAGCTAAGGCTGGAGGTGTGACACTCTCTCCTGACTGTGTGACATGTCGGACCTACAGCAACATCTGATTTAGTGCCAGCCACTGTGGGCAGTGCCAATGCTCAGGGCTGGGAGACTGTCTGCCTGGTCATGCTCCAGCTCCCTGGCAGGGCCATTCATTTGGAACTCCCTGCCAGGACACTCCCCCCTGCACCAAAGTCCCTCCCTAGGCCAAATGATCAAGAAACTGCTCCTGGGCAACTCTTCGCAAAAATGGACCTGGGTTTTGGAATACAGCCCCGTGCATTCCCAACATGTGGAACATGGCATGTCCCCCTATCCACCCCCGCACTCTCTCTCTTGCCCGCACTCTCTCTCTCCGCCCTCTCTCTTTCTCTCCTTCTCCCACACACTCTCTCGCTCTCCCCCATGCTGTCTTTGTCCCCTGCCGTGCTCTCTCTCTTGCCCCCTGACTCGCTCCCACTCTCTCTTTTCCCTCACTCACATTCTGTCTCTTGCCCTCTCCCACCATGTTCTCTCTCTCCCCTTTACATTCTCTCTCTCCTTTCCCCCAACACACTTTTTTCTCTTTCCCGTGCTCCCTGTCTCTCCTCCCCAGACACACTCACTCTCTCCCCCCACGCTCTATCTCTCTTCCTACCATGCTCTTTCTCTTTCCCCTCCACTCTCTCTCTCTCCCTCCCCCGCTCTCTCTCTGTCTCTTTCTCCCCTGCACGCGCTCTCTCTCTCTCTCCTTCGCCCACACTCAATCTCTCTCTCTCCCTTGCCCCGCACTCACTCTCTCTCTCTCTCTCTCCCTCCCAGCCCCCACATTCTTTCTCTTCCCCATCATCTCCGCTCCACGCTCTCTTCCTCCCACTCCCAACCTCCAACACACAGAGAGCTCAGTGAACTGCGAAGCAGAGAAAGTTTGAGCACGCTGCAGTTAGTTTATTGACAGATCTTTTTGGAAGGGGCGTGCTTCCCCCTGGTGTTCGGATTCTTCTCTGGTGGGAGCTGAAGCGATGGTCAGCTCAACACAGGGCACTGGCAGTCATTGGAAATTCCACCGAGCTATTTTTCCTCTTGTGTACCTTGTAGTGGCAATGCTTTTGTTCAAAAACTGCCAACACAATCATCTGCAAACTGCACAGGTCTGGAGACCCTGGAGATCACACAGCAGCAATGGATCAGAAAGGTGGTCGGGGATCTATTGCCAGGGAGCACTGCCCATGCTGGCGGATCCACATCAGTTATCACTCAGGGATCCACTGCACCAGACCACTTAACACGCCCCCACCCCCCCCACTCCCCACCTTTACCCCTCCCTTGCATACATGCCCACTCACCCTCCCCTTCTCCAACCCCTCCCTCCTCCCCCTCTTCCCCCATCACCCTCTCCCTCCCCCTTCTCCCCCGTTCCACCCTTCGCAACCCCCCGTCTCCACCCTTCACACCCACATGCTGTTTACCCTGAGTCCAGTCCCCCTCACCCCTCCTCCTGCCTTGCTGCACGCCACATCCGTTGTGCGCTGCCTGGGTCTTCTCCCCTCACACCCCCACTCCCTCCCGCCACGAGAGGATTGGCACCGGGGTGTGGGCATTGGAGAGTGACCCTTTCCCCATGACCTGCCTGTGCTACCGTCCATTCACCTTTGCTGCCATTGGCGGAGGGGTTGGTACTGAGGCCCACAGTGGGGGTACAGGTGGGGGGTGGCAACAGACCATCAATCACTTGGAACTGCACTTCACCACTTTGCCAGAGCAACAACATCTCACGCAGTCGGTGTTTAGCCAGCTCTCCCCTACTTCATACACAGCGCCATTGTCTGTACAGGAAAGTGAGGTGCCTGGAGGACAAAGAAAGAGAGAGAGATGGATTGACCTCTGCAAGAGGACATCTGGAGCCCATCCAGTGACCAGTGTGTGCCACCCCCCCCCCCCCCCCCCCCAACCCCCCACAACCTGGCCACCTCCCTGTACGGCCATGGAGGACCCACCCTGGGCAGACACTGGGTGTGCTGTGTTTCCCTGGGTCTCTGTGAGAAGTCGTGGTCTCTCAGCTCCACAGCCGTCCAGTTCCCCCGCCTTCACGATGCAGGGAGACAGACAAGCTGTCTCTGCTTGGCTTGCGGCCATTTGCACTGGCCGAGGGTGGGGTGCGGGGGAGGGTCAGTGATGTCATTCCCTGCCCCAGTATCTGGCGGGGTGTGAGGCAGGGTGTGGCAGTGCGAGGCAGTGTGAGGCAGTGTGTGGCAGTGTGAGGCAGTGCGAGGCAGTGCGAGGCAGTGCGAGGCAGTGCGAGGCAGTGTGTGACAGTGCGAAGCAGTGTGAAGCAGTGCGAGGCAGTGCGAGGCAGTGTGTGACAGTGTGAGGCAGTGCGAGGCAGTGCGAGGCAGTGAGAGGCAGTGCGAGGCGGTGCGAGGCAGTGTGTGGCAGTGCGAGGCAGTGCGAGGCAGTGCAAGGCAGTACGAGACAGTGTGAGGCAGTGCGAGGCGGTGCGAGGTGGTGTGTGACAGTGCGAGGTGGTGTGAGGCAGTGTGAGGCAGTGCGAGGCGGTGTGTGACAGTGCGAGGCAGTGTGAGGCAGTGTGTGACAGTGCGAGGCAGTGTGTGGCAGTGCGAGGCAGTGCGAGGCGGTGTGTGACAGTGCGAGGCGGTGTGAGGCAGTGTGAGGCAGTGCGAGGCGGTGTGTGACAGTGCGAGGCGGTGTGAGGCAGTGTGTGACAGTGCGAGGCGGTGCGAGGTGGTGTGAGGCAGTGTGAGGCAGTGCGAGGTGGTGTGAGGCAGTGTGAGGCACTGCGAGGCAGTGTGTGACAGTGCGAGGCAGTGTGAGGCAGTGCGAGGCAGTGCGAGGCAGTGAGTGACAGTGCGAGGCGATGTGTGGCAGTGTGAGGCAGTGCGAGGCAGTGTGTGACAGTGCGAGGCAGTGTGAGGCAGTGTGAGGCAGTACGAGGCGGTGCGAGGCAGTGCGAGGCAGTGTGTGTCGGTATGAGGCAATGTGAGGCAGTGTGAGGCAGTGTGTGGCAGCGTGAGGCAGTGTGAGGCAGTGTGAAGCAGTCTCTGGCAGTGTGTGGCAGTGTGAGTCAGTGCGAGGCAGTGCGAGGCAGTGCAAGGCAGTGCGAGGCAGTGTGTGGCAGTGTGAGGCAGTGTGTGGCAGTGTGTGGCAGTGTGAAGCAGTCTCTGGCAGTGTGAGGCAGTGCGAGGCAGTGCGAGGCAGTGTGTGGCAGTGTGAGGCAGTCTCTGGCAGTGTGAGGCAGTGTAAGGCAGTGTGTGGCGGTGTGTGGCAGTGTGAGGCAATGTGACACAGTGCGAGGCAGTGTGAGGCAGTGTGTGGCAGTGTGAAGCAGTCTCTGGCAGTGTGAGGCAGTGTGAGGCAGTGTGAGGCAGTGTGTGGCAGTGTGTGGCAATGTGAGGCAGTGTGTGGCAGTGTGAGGCAGTGTGAGGCAGTGTGTGGCAGTGTGAGCCAGCGTGTGGCAGTGTGAGGCAGTGTGAGGCAGTGTGAGGCAGCGTGTGGCAGTGTGAGGCAGTGTGTGGCAGTGTGAGGCAGTGTGAAGCAGTCTCTGGCAGTGTGAGGCAGTGTGAGGCAGTATGAGGCAGTGTGAAACAGTCTCTGGCAGTGTGAGGCAGTGTGAGGCAGTGTGTGGCAGTGTGAGGCAATGTGTGGTAATGTGTGGCAGTGTGTCGCGGGTACATAACCAATGTCTTTGTGTCCCGGATGGTGAGATAGCAGTAAGATTCTTCACGGTGAATAAACAGGAACAGCAGGAAGATAGACACCATAAGCCTCTGTCCAGTTTGGTGGGAGTGAGCCAGGAGACTAGCAAGAGGACATGCATTAAGTCAGTGCGCAGTTCACCGCAAACCACATTCAGACTGAAATTCCTGGCCATGAGATAACAGGAGCCTGCAGTGACCCAGTCAGCCAGCTTCGGTGAGCGGTGGGGGCTGGGCACTGTGTCAAAAAAAATTCTGCTACTTCGCAAAGGCAATGGGAAATGGGTCTCCCTGACTTCAGCCTGATCCGATAGTCTCCTCCCAAACAAATCACTTCGGGAAGAGGAGGCCATCAGACAGGGATCTCCAGCCCACATTCCCATCCCGATGACCTTTGGGAAGAGGAGGCCGTCAGACAGGGATCTCCAGCCCACATTCCCATCCCAATGACCTTTGGGAAGAGGAGGCCGTCAGACAGGGATCTCCGGCCCACATTCCTATCCCGATGACCTTTAAACCGCTGCGTGCCCAGGAATGTGTCCACACCCCTGCCTTCAAAACATGGAGAGACTGTCCTCTTCCTCCTGCCCATTTCTCTCTTCCGTTCCCCTCCCAGACACACCATTACATCCAACCAGCTTTCCTCATCAGTTACTGCACTTGCATAAGACCATACGCTATAGGAACAGCAGTAGGCCATTCAGCCCCTTGAGCCTGTTCCACCATTCAATAGGATCATGGCTGATCCCACATTCCTCATGTATACTTTCCTGCCCTTTCCTCGTAACCCTTGACTGAGCAAGAATCTCTCTATCTCCGCCTTCAACACACACAAGGACCCTACTCCTACAGCTCTCTGTGGCAAGGAGTTCAAGAGACTGACAACCCTCTGAGAGAAGAAATTTCTCCTCATCTCCATTGTAAATTGGCACCCCCTTTATTCTGAGACTGTACCCTCTGGTCCTAGACTCTCCCATGATGGAAAAATATTCTCTCAGTACGACTCTGCCAAGCCCTTTAAGAATCTTCTATGTCTCACTGAGATCACCTCTCATTCTCCTACACTCCAGTGAGTAAAGTCCCAAACTGTTCAGGTGAACCTTTCAGTTTTGTGAGGAGGTCACTAAGATGCCTCTCCATCTCTGAGCTTTGCAATCTCTCACCATTCACCAACTCTTCCTTCCAAACTCGACAAATTCTCAGATTATCCCACATTCACCACATCTTCACCTCATCCAACCTGTCCACATCTTTCAGTGCCGGAACAGAAAGGGCTGGAGAAACTCAGCCCGTGTGGAGAGAAAGAGAAAGGGAGAGAGAGAGAGAAAGAAGAGTTAACATTTTAAATTCACATCTGCCTGGAGCCTCCTTATAACACTCCGCCCAAATTGATTTCCTGCCCCTCTTTGCGTCGTCTGCAAACTTGGCAATCATATGTTTGGTGTCTTTGTTCCATAAAGTGCAAAATGTTCATGTCCCTGTTTCATACACCCCGCATCTCTCGCCAACCTGAAAAAGACCTGGAAGTGCCTACTGTGGCGAGTTCTTGGCAGCCGGCTGATCTTCCATCAGATCTTACCCAACACTGTCAGCTCTCAGTGCCTGTGCTAACCATTGAGGCACTTCACTGAGTGCATTCTACATCTACCTGTTCCCCTGTATCCACAGCCTGGCTTCTATTACCCCAAGGACCTGCAACAGTTTGGTCTAAATGGAATTAGTTTGGACTGCAGAACGTGACGTCTCTGTTTACAGCCTCTCCAGAATGGTACGGAGGGTGTGGCCTCTCGATGGAGGCATGGGTCATGAGAGAGAGGCCTTCAGGATTGAATCTCCAAAACACTGACCACCCCACCCAAACCAAGGCAATCAATCAGAGAGTCGTAGAGTTGTACAGCATGAAAACAGACCCTTCGGTCCGACCCGTCCATGCCGACCATTGTTCTCAAACTAAACTGTTCCCATTGCCTGCATTTGCCCCATATCCCTCTAAACCTTTCTTATCCATGTACCCATCCAGATGCCTTTTTAAACGTTACACTGTACCTGCATCTGCCACTTCCTCTGGCAGCTCCTTCCATGCATTATCAAACACCCAAGAACTCGATTCCAGAAAGCTTGCAGGGTCCCCCCTCCCAGTTGAAAATGAGGTGTTGTCCTTCCAGCTTGTGCTGAGTCTCGCTGGAACACTGCAGCAAGCCTGAGACAGAGATGTCGGCCAGGGAACAGGGTGGTGTGTTGAAGTGGCGGTCAACTAGAAGCTCAGGGTCTTTTTTTTTTCATTGCGGTCAGATCGTAGATGTTCTGCCAAGTGGTAATCCCTTCTTTCTATTTTCCATTGGGAAGTGGCTTGAGTTTTCTCAAGTGGGGCAACAATTCCAGGGGAAAGCTTTTCGCTTTGACCCCCCACCCCGGTGCCCGTGTCTCGCGCGCCCAGTTCAGTGATCACGACATCAGGTACAGAGCTAAACTCCCTCTACCCTGTACAAACTGCACCCTTCAACACTTGGCTTCAGTGCAATGAGTTGTCCTGCGGCCGTCTGACGTTGGCAACGGGGCAGGAATAAAACCACTCACGGTCCGTATACCCCCCCAACCCCAGCACTGAGTGCACACCCTGTATCCTCTTTCAGAAGGGTGACATCTCGGTCACCCGCTGCAGGTCTGCCGACAACGGCTGAGCATGGGGAGAGAGCTGTCAAATCCAGGGTCATTCACCCTTTCATTGACCCGTGCCCATCCCTCTCCAGGTTCAGGGGCAGGAACAAGCTTGAAGGGCAGATTGGCCGTTTCCTTGTTCCGAGTTTGTGCGTCTGACCCTGATCTGAGTGGATGACCCCCACCCCCAGCTCTCTGCTCTCGCTGCTCAATGTTTCTGACCCGTGAGGTGTCTTTTGTGGCTGACGGTGTGGGAGCGGGGAAAGCCACCAAGCTGGCCAATCTGGAAACAGTCCTGAACTAGCACAAATATGACACCTCCTCCTCCTCCCCCTCTGCCCCCCAACCCCCGCCATCCCCTATTTGAACATACCACAGGCGGCTCCATCAGATTGGAATGATGTTTCTCTGAGACCTGGGACAGGCAGCTGGGCACGGATATGTCTCTGGTTTGGGTTCGGAGTAGCCAGCTCCAGATCCAGTGCACATGTCCAATGAGGTCCACGTTAGCGCCGATCCGAGTTGATCTCCAGCCTGGTGCCAGCATTTGGCCAGTGCACACCTACCCTCGCCCAGCCCTCTCAACGTTCCGGCTGATGCTACCACAGTCCTACTCAGGCTGGCAGGCTAAAGATGCTCACTCGCTGGAGTTGTCCTCCTCACACAACCTCCAATCCAAATAGCCCACTCACACACACCGCTCCCCCCTCCCCCAGCTCACACCCCCTCCTCCAAACTCAGCGTCACCTTCTGCTGCCCCTTCGCCAACCTCTCAGGGCCACTCAGGGATGTGAACTGCAAAAGGGGATTGATCAGTTGGGCGTTGAGCAGATCATCCCCCTTTTGTGGGACACAGTCTTCACCAAGAGGTCACAGGTGTAAGAGTGCTAGAAGGTAAATGAGGAAAAACTATTTCTCTCAGGGCGATGTGAATCTTTGGAACTCGCTGCCCCAGAGAGCAGTGGAGGCAGAATCGATCAACAGGTTCAGGATACGTTAGGGGTGGTGTTGAGGGCACTTAGAGACTTTTAGCATATGCAAGGAACAGAGGGATATGGACCAAGGGCAGGCAGAAGCGATTAGTTTCATTTGGTAACATGTTTGGCACAACACCGTGGGCCGAAGAGCTCGTCCCTGTGCTGTACAGTTCTATACTCTATGTTTCTCATGAGGGGTGGGATAAAGGGCTGCGGGGAGCAGTCGGGAGAGTGGCATTGAGACCAGGATAAGATCAGCCATGATCATGTTAAATAGTGGAGCGGGCTTGAAGGGCTGACTTACCGACTCCCGCTCCGAATTCCAGTGTTCCTAAAAACCTGACCAGGACGTGGCACTTGGCATTATCCCACTGGAGTGCTGGTGTTCTCCCAGACCCCTGTGAGTTTCTTCTCCCGTTCTGATAGGAGCGATACCAGTACCAACCCCAGGAGACTGGTCTCGGATTGGAGTTAGGGTCAGACCTCCCTGTGAGCTGGTGATTGCACTGACCCAGGGAATGTTTCCATCTCCCACACTGTGTTTCCAGCTCCACTCAGATCCGGTTGTTCCTGCTGCGAGATGTTGCTGATTTGGAGTTCTGCCCGGATCCCTCGCTGTACAAAACCAATCAGCCACGTTGGACAGGAATGACAGCTCACAGATGGCAGAGTCGTTCACAGTCTGTGACCATCAGACAGCATCAGTACCGTCTCAGTGGGTTTGGGTCCTCAGCACTGTTTGACCCTGGCTCATTCAGAGATGGACAGTTACAGATCACACATCACACTAACCCACTCCCACCTCTTCACCCCCACCCACCCCCTGCTGAAACACAGTGCGGTGCTGACTGACCCCTGTCTGAAACTAAGACCCAGCAACTGTCTGCACCCGGGGTTGGCCAGAATGTGGAGCTGGGTAACTGAGCAAGTGTTTGCACTGACATACTCTCTCACACACACACTCTCTCACACACACACTCTTTCACACACTCCCCCACATACTCTCT
>NW_025968450.1:0-25000 GCF_021869965.1 Rhincodon typus | reverse complement strand
CGTGATTATTTCATCACTAGTGGTGGAGCTTACTATTCCCACATTCATTCTTAGCCCTTTCCTCTACAATCTCAGGTCAAAGTGACACCAAAGTTGCAAACACTCTAACTTAATCTGATTATTTCCAGGGAGAGACATAGAGTTGGCAGTTAAGATATGGAGTTTAGAACAGGGATCAAAACTAAAATGGCTTAATACTACCCGATATTTAATCACCCAGCCTCAAATGAATGTCTCACTAAAGCAAACAAGGTAGTAAACATAGTCTGGTCACCAGAACAAGTGGATGGACTGAATTAGTAGTTGTGATTCTTAACATTAGCTTTTTGTCCCCGTGGAGAGAGAGATAGAGCTGCAGGGATCAGTATGGTGTTCATAGGGAACGCCAAAGATGATGATTTTGGTTTTTCAGTTATGTAACTGGAGCAAATTGCCTTTGATCTAAGACGAGAGATTGCATAAATATTGTGACAACACAGAAGCAAATAAGGGTTTGTGAGAGAAGGTGGAGAAGTTGATCGAAGTGTCATGAATATACACGGGGAAGCTGACCCACTGGGTAGAATCGTCCATACCCATCTCCAGAGTCTGGTCATCAACATTGATTATTTCATCACTTGTGGTGCTGAGTTTTGAGGTGGAAAGGCACTGAATTAGGTGTGATGGTAACTTACCCATCACTGCTGCCTTCTCACTTTGACCAGAATGAAATTCTGGCCTGGGAGATCCATGGGTGACCTTTTGGTCCAGTTGACACTGAGGCCCTTGAAATAATTCCAGAAAGGCTGGTTTCCCATCACCAGGTCAACCTTTACACACACTTGGAGAGTCCTTGACAATGACCCATGTCCCTCAGAGCCAGGTGTCATAACGAACAGGATGTCTGACACTCCTGTTCTTATTTGCCAGCCAGGGCTCCCGTATTAACAGTCCCAATCAAGGAACTAGCATTCTGTGTTGTCCACCTGGCTGACCTCATTATGATCATTAAAACCCTTAATGAATAATGCAGGATGATTTAAGGATCTCATCCCACCACCCCTGGAATGAACACAGATGCAAAAGGGACTGTACCCAAGCAGTGTTCTTGAAAGTTGTCAATAATTGGGCAGGTAGTCACCTTGGGGCTGGGTGGGGCTCTGTCAATCAATGGCAGTCAATCCCAGTGATGAAGGGAATGCACATCAGGCAGGAGGGTTCCTCTTGGAAGAAACCACTCAAACCCTTGCCTCTGACCACTCCAACCCACTCTCACTGCAACCCAATCCTAGAAATGGCACTGATGCTGAGCAACTCTTTGCAAGCTCTCTGCAGCAGATGTTCTTCTCACATTTCTTACAACCATTCTCTATTGCTCTGTCTAAGCACCCTACGGTCTGTATGTCCTTGTTTGTTATGTTCTGCCTGTACTTCTCACAAAGCAAAACTTTTCACTGTATTTAGATACATGTGACAATTATAAATCCTATCAACCCAAATCAATTCAAACCATCCACTCTCGCTGGGCAGGGCATCCATCCCCAATGTCTTGATTCCAGGTGAAGACAGGACAATGGTTTTGCCAATGTCTGGTTGGCAGGTGGTTCAACAACCTTCCCCAGAAAAGCGATCTTTGGTCTCCAGCAATGAGGGTCTCCAAAGAGAGCAGGCAAGACATTCAAAACCTCAGTTAAATTTCAAGCAACATCTTCATCATATTGCCCGGGAACTGCGTGTACAGAAAGTAGAGGAGAGAAGAGGGTGCCAAGAGGAAATAATCTGTGAACCACAGCTGGAAATGGAATTTGCCGGCATGAAATATGGCTTGTCAGCGTCTGACTCTATGTGTGGAAAGATAAGAATTTGAACACAGCAATTCAGAAAGCTTTCTGAGATGAATAAGCTTCATGTTTTTGTTTTTACAGTTGGGACCGATTCACAGAGGCCTGTAATGGGCAGCGACATCACACTCAGTTGCACCATCTCCAGACTCTCGGACACAGTCAGTCTTCACTGGAAACAGAGAAACCCATCTCTGCAAAACAGGAGGATGAACACTGATGAGATTCGACTAAACAAGACAGTCTATCTGATTGTTCGACATGCTGGAGTAGAAAATCAGAATTTATATACATGGGAAATACAGGAAAATAACTCCATTATTCTCACTGGAAACATAAACATTGATGTGGATCTGAGTAAGTCCAGAACTAGGTATTCAGTAGATATGAAAATAAAGTATTACACACAAAATAGAGTGAGCACAGACATAACTGTGAGATTGTCCTGTAAATTATGACCCTTCTCTCTATTCTTAGTATTGATATCAAAATAAATAGTGATTTTCAGACCTGATGCCACCAACTAAGTGCATTTGCTGGATCCATTTTAACTTGTATCAATTAATCAAAAAGAATAAAAACCATCAATCACGTAAAATTAAGGCCATGGTAGTTGATATTGGAATTGAGAAGTACAAACGGATTGAAGGTACTGAACACTGGACAAGATTTGGGTCTTTTCTGAGACGTTCTCTCAATGGAGCTGGTGATTGAGAGAAGTTCTCAATCTTACATACAGGGTTGTTCACGAATGTATCTGAATAAATGAATACATGTCCCAGAGGTGTCAGGATAAGACCCCTTGTGATCTAAATTGGTTATTTGAGTCTCTTGTCCCTCATTCCCCTATCACTTTGCTGTTAACGCTGAGCATTAATGGTAAAAGAGAGGGAGTGCAGGTCTTTGTGCATTTCTGGCAGTCACTGAGCGTTCTGCTGGAGTTAGCTGAACATCCAACTGATTCCGCTGAGAAGACCTGACAATCACTTTGCCTGTATTCCCAACCCGATCCAAGAGGCACCACCCTGACCCACCTGAATACCTCCCTGATTTATTTTGGCTCTCCATGGCAGTTATTAATCTGTCCATGGAGACTGCCAGACCGATGCATGCTGGAGCCAGCATGGTACTGGTTATATTGGTGGCCTCTGTGGAGGTGACAGCCCAGTGGTATTATCGCTGGACTGATGATCCAGAGACCCAGATAACATTCTGGGGATCTGGGTTCAAATCCTGCCATGGCAGATGGTGGAATTTGAATTCAATAAAATATCTGTAATTAAGAATCACGAATGTCCTTCAGGGAAGGAAAGTGCCATCCTTACCTGGTCTAGCCTACATGTGACTCCAGACTCACAGCCAAGAGATTGACTCTCAACCGCTCTTCTGGGCAATTAGAAATGGGCAATAAATGCTTCCTAGGCAGCGACGCCCTATTCCCGTTAATGAATAAAGAAAAGAAATACGCCACAAACATTTGACCTGCACTGAAAGACCCCTCGAGGTTAATCCAAGCATTAGAAACTGAGAAGGCCTATTGCCTGCTGCACAGTGACTCTGGTGGAAGGGTGTGTTGCATTGTACGTACAATTGGCCCCAGCCAAGGGTTTCCAGGAGGGTGTCATCAGCCAGGGTAGGGGGAGGGTAACCCTTATCTCCCAGCACTATCCTTGGAAAGCCTTCGTCTCTTAGAATGAGGCAGGAACGTGAGAGCTAGGAGGACGAGAGACATGATGGATGTCGGTTTTCAGGAGACCTGTGCAGTTTTATTCAAAGTGGTAGCAATGATCCCAGATGAATTGGACCCTGACCAAGTGCAAACCTTTCCTGTGAATGAATTCAGCTGCATTATAAAATGGCCTCTCAGTGTGGCATGTGGTAAACCAGGAAGGTTTATGTTGTTCATGTTGGCCAGCACCACACAGTTAAGGGGCAGAACTTGAGCTGGAGAATGGAGAGTGTGTCCCCCTTTCTTTCCAAGGTGGAACTGCCATATCCTGGTCAATGTTTAAAGGTGCCATTGCTGATTTGATTTGATTTGATTTATTATTGTCATATGTACCTAAGTAGAGTGAAAAGTTTGTTTTGTGTGCAGTACAGGCAGATCATAACATACAAAGACACAAAGATAATAGGGTTGATTGATCAGATCAGAGCGAGCCATACCAATTTACGCCTGCAAAGAAGGTGCACAGAAAGCGACATTAACATTAGATTTGAAATTTGAGAGGTCCATTCAGAAGTGTAATAATAGTCTGGAAGAGTGTTATAAAAGTGTCCTAGATTAATCCAGAACAGAGTTCTAATGAATGAGTGCAGGCTGTGAATTGGTGAGTGGATGTATGTGTGAATGAGTCGGTAGGAATTTTTTTATTATTGTACACTCTTGGATGTGGGTGTCGCAAAGTGAGCCAGCATTTATTTCCTGTTCCGAGTCACCCTTGGGAAGGTGATGGTGATGGTGAGCTGTGTTCCTGAACCACTGCAGTTCATGTGCTTTGGATTGACCCATAATGCCATTAGGGAGGGAATTCCAGCATTTTGTGCCAGCGACAGTGAAGCAATGGAGATATATTTCCAAATCAGGATAGCGAGTGGTTCGGAGGAGAAATTGCAGATGGTTATGTTCCCAAGTATCTGCTTCCCTTATCCTTCCAAATAGATGTGTCCCTGGGTTTGGAAAGTGCAGTCTGAGGATCTTTTGTGAATTTCTGCAATGCAACTGTAGATAGTACACATTGCTGATACTGTCAGAAGTCACATGGCACCAGGTTATAGTCCAACAGGTTTATTTGAAATCACAAGCTTTCTGAGCGCTGCTCCTTTATCAGGTAGAGTAATTCAGGTAGAGTGAAGAGAAGCACACAAGCACAGAATTTGTAGGCAGAGGGATCAAAAGATCATACAAATGGTGTGAGTGGAGTGTTGACAGGCCGAATAATGAGTCTCTGCAGGTGATCATAAGTGTCAGACGGTGTGAGTAAAGTGTCAACAGCTGAATAGCAAGTGAAGGAATGATATATAATCCCATTAATGAGGCAGAGATATAATTACAAAACATTAAAGATAAGGTGGTGCTGGAAACAAACCAAATACCCGGAATAACATGACACATATAGGAGTCCCATGCCAAGCGTCTAACCAGGATAACAAGTAACCCAAAACTGTACAAACTAATTAAGGTACAGTGAATGTGACGACTTATCAAGGATGATGGTGTCAAATCAGGACAGTAAGGAAGATTTTACAGATACAGAACAGTACGGTGGGGTTACATGTAGCACAACATGAACCCAAGGCCACAGTTGAGGCCATCTTCATGGGTACGGAACTTGGCTATCAGTTTCCGTTCATTGATTCTGTGTTATTAGGTATCTTTGAAGGCAACCTTGGAGGATGCTTACCCGAAGATCAGAGGCTGAATGTCCTCGGCTGCTGAAGTGTTCCCCAATTGGGAGGGAACCTTTGTGTCTGATTGTTGCATGGTGTCCTTTCATCCATCATCATGGCATTTGCATGGTCTTGCCAATGTACCATGTCTCGGGGCATCCTTGCCTGCAGAGTATGAGCGAGAAAACATTGGCTGTGTTTCACGAGTATCTGCCATGTACATGTTGGGTGGTGTTCCCACGTATGGTGGTAGTAGAGACTTATTTTTCAGCCAGTGGATACTCCACTCACACCTTTTAAGGATCTTTCTGCCTATCAAGTATGTGCCTATGTGCTTCTCTTCACTCCACCTGACGAAGGAGTTGCACTCTGAAAACTTGTGATTTCGCATAAACCTGTTGCACTATAACCTGGTGTCATGTGTCTTCTGACTTTATCCACCTCAGTCCAACATCGACACCTCCACGTCATGGCTACCATGGGCACCACAATCTGCCAGCTCAAAGTGGAGATGATCACCAAGAGGATCACGCATGTTGACACAGACATCAAATTTCTGCAGAGATGCAAGAAAGCAGAGAAAATCCCGAAAGGACTACAGATCATGACCCCACTCAAGTCGACCTTCAACATCGACTATGCTGGTAGGCTTTGCTGTCACACCTCTCACACACTCCTCAATCATCTTATACACCACCTCTACAGCAAATGCCCCACACCCTTGAAATTAAGATAGAGTCTACACTCTCAGCTTGTGCTCAGGATACAGCCGATCAGCTGCAAGACACTGACCAGCAAATGAGGCAATGGAACTATGACAGCTACATGCACAGCAAGAACAGGAAACTGGAGAAACTCTGCATCACCACCAGCAGTAACCAAGCATCTCCTGGTACCATCATTGAAACCAGTATCACCACAGGAAAATCCATCGTCAACTTGTCTGACGACACTCTTCAACCAGACGAAATTGAAGTTCTCAGCCGAGAGCTCAATTTCTGCCCCACTATCAAAATCGTCTCACAGCAGACACAGAGGAATTCATCGACAAACACCAAGATGTCAGCAGCGAGCCCAAAGAGATAACTAATGAACCAGAACAGTCGACAGAGAGATCCACAGTGTAGCCACCAAAGAAGAAAGAATCCAATTGGACCCCTCTGCTGCCCAAGGCTCGACATGTATGCTCAAGCCATTAGGAGATGTGTTAACACCAGATTCATCATCCATACCCATAAGATAGCGCAGAACATCGGCAAGTACAATGCAACATCATCTGTGCTGTCAAGGCCAATCCAAACATCGTCATCAAACCAACAGACAAAGGAAGAGCAATCATCATACAGAATAGAATGGACTATTGCAAAGAACTGTAACAACAATGGAACAACCAAGAACACTACAGACAATTACCTGCCGATCTGACCAAAGAACACACCTGTCAAATCAACAGACTGGTCTAGACCTTTAGAGTATCCTACGCACTCTCATTCCATTTACCTCTTGTTTCGAAGACTTCTACTGCCTTCTGAAAACACACAAAGCCAACACACCTGGATATCCCATCGTATCAAGCAATGGGACCCTGTGTGAGAACCTCTCTGGCTGTGTTGAGGGCATCTTGAAACCCATTGTACAAGGAACCCCCAGCTTCAGTCACAACACTACAGAAATTTTACTGAAATTCAGCACCCATGGACCAGTTGAACCAGGGGCATTCCTCATCACAACTGACATTTCAGCACTCTACACCAGCGTCCCCCACCATGATGGCATTACTGCAACAGCCTCAGTACTCAATACTACCAAGTGCCAATTTCCAAATGCCATCCTACAACTCATCTTCTTCATCTTTGACCACTACGTCTTCATCTTCGACAACCAGCTCTTCATCCAGACACACAGAACAGTTTTGGGGACCAAATTTGCATCCTGATACACCAACATTTTCATGCACAAGTTTGAGCAAGATGTCTTTGCTGCAAAGTACCTTTAGCCAATGCTATACACCAGACACATCAATGACATTTTCTTCCTTTGGACTCATAGTGAGGAATCACTGACATTACTGCACAATGATATCAATAAGTTTCAGCCCACCATCAGACTTACCATGGACTATTCTTCAGAATCAGTCTCATTCTTGGACACACACATCTCCATCAAGGAAGACATCTTAGCACTTCATAGCAAGCCCACAGATAACCTCACGATGCTGCACTTCTCTAGCTAACACCCTCAACATGTTAAAGAAGCCATCCTCTACGGACAAGCCCTATGTATACAGAGGATCTGCTCGGATGATGAGGAATGTGATGAACACCTAAACATGCTGAAAATGCGCTCATAAGAGCACGATATGTTACTCAACTCATCGATCACCGGTTCCAACGTGCCACAGTGAAAAACGACAACATCCTACTCAGAAGACAGACACTGGACACGACTGATAGAGTCCCCTTCATTGTCCAGTACATCCCCAGGGCGGAGAAACTATGCCATGTTCTTTGCAGCCTTCAATATGTCATCGATGATGACAAACATCTCACCAAGATCATCCCTACGCCTCCTTTTCTCACCTTCAAACAACCACCAAAGCTTAAACAGACCATCGTTCACAGCAAACAACCCAGCCTTCAGGACAATAACAACCACAACACCACACAACCCTGCCACGGCAACCTCTGCAAGACATGCCAGATCATCGATACGGATATTGTCATCATACGTGGGAACACCATCCACCACGTACACTACAGATACTTCTGTGACACGGCCAATGTGATCTACCTCATATGCTGCAGGTGAGGATGCCCAGAGGCATAGTATATTGGTGAGACCATGCAGGTACTACGGGAATGGATGAATGGACATCATGCAACAATCGCCAGACAGGAATGTTGCCTCCCAGTTGGGAAACACTTTAATGGTCAAGGACATTCATCCTCTGATCTTTGAGTAAGTGTCCTCCAAGGCGGTCTTTGAGATATACAACAATGCAGAATCATCGAGCAGGAACTGATAGCCAAATTCCGTACCTCGGAAGATGGCCTGAACCATAATCTTGGGTTCATGTTTCACTACATGTAACCCCACCATACTGTTCTGTATCTGTAAAACTTCCATACTGTCCTGTTTTGACACCATCACCATGATAATTTGTTCCGATCTCTCCAATTAATTTGTTGAGTTTTGGATTACTTGTTACTTTGCTCAAATCCTCGGCATGCGACTCTTATACATACCATGTTATTCCAGCCATTTGGATTGTTTCCAGCACTACCTTATTTTTAATTTTTTGCAATTATCTCTCTGCCTCAATTAGTCAGATTGTAGGTCATCCCTTCACTTGCTATTCAGCTATTGAATTTACTCACATTATCTGACACTTTTGATCACCTGCAGAGACTTATTATACAGCCAGTGGCCACTCCACTCTCACAATTTGTATGACCCTTTGATCTCTCTGCCTATAAATCCTGTGCCTATGTTCTTCTCTTCACTCCACTTGATGAAGGAGCAGTGGTGCGAAAGCTTGTGATTTCAAACAAATCTGTTGGACTATGACCTGGTGTCATGTGACTTCTGACCTTGTCCACCCCAGTCAAACATTGGCACCTCCACATCACTGCTGATACTGCTCACCGGTGATTGGCAGAGTGGATGCTTGTGCAAGTGGTGCCAATCAAGCAGTTTGTTTTTTCTTGGATCATATCAAGCTTCTTGAGTGTTGTTGGAGCTACATCCATCCGGGCAAATGGGGACTATTCCATCATACTCCTGACTTGTGTTTTGTGAATGATAGAGGGCTTTGGGGAATCGGGAGGTGATTTACTCACCACAATATTCCCAGCCTCTGATGTGCTATTGTAACCACTGTGTAGATGTGTCTAGACCAGTTGAGCTTCTAAGACTGAGTGATGGTAACACCATTGAATGTCAAGGGGTGGTGGTTATATTTTCACTTGTTGAACATGGTAATAGCCTGGCATTTTTGTGTTGCAAATGTTACTTTCGACATGTCAGCCCAAGCCTGGACATTGTCTGGATCTTGCTGCATTTGAACATGGTCTGCTTCAGTATCTGAGAAGTCGTGGATGATGCTGAACATTGTGCAATCGCCAGCGAACATTCACAGTCACTCGATGGATGAGGTATTTAGGTTGTGAGATTAGATTTCAGATTGAGATATAGATTTAGATCGAGAGGTATGTGAAGAGAGTGAGCATCTGGTCTGGAGATAGAGAATCAGCCTTGATACTATTGAATGGCAGAGCAAGCTCAAAGACCTCACAGCTGTTTCTGCTCCTAGTGTCCATATTTCTATGTGAGTGACTGAGATTGACAGTTGAGCAGGTAGTGTTGTGCTATGACTCACAGTATGTTATTATACCTTTAAGGGACACAATATGCCACTCAACCTTTGAGAGATATACTTTCATGATGTACTTCTAACCTTCAGTATACCTTCATAATGTCATCATTGCATTGGAACATTTGTGTTAAGGCCTGTAGTGAGTTATTCAGAGTGGAGAGTGTGATCTTAGTGATTTTTGTCTATAAGTCTATCTGTCTGCCTATCTATCTATCTGTCTATCGTCAAATATATTTTGTTCCAAATACTGTGGAAACCGTTGTGCAGTGTTGTCCCTCTCTGATGCTATCTTAAAACACAGAAAAAATAACTAAACCATAGAACACAGAGGCAGATAAAGAAAGAAATAAAGAAACACTGTCGAACTTTACAGTCCCTTCTTGTTAAGGGCTCCGCCGAGGGCCACGGGCATGAGGGGTAGGCATGAGTCCCCTTTGCTGTGCAGCCGCAGATGGAGGAAGAGTTACCAGTTTTCAGCAGCATCTCGCCTCCGCCGATATCCTCGCCAAAACGAGTCCTGACTCGACCTCACCAATGCAGCTGCCACTGGTGCTATCTGGTAGGACATCGGCCCAAACTCATCTCCGCCACTTCCATGAGTCTGCTTCGGACCCAGCTCGCAACGCCGTTGGATCTCCCACTGGAGCCAAACTCTCCTCCGTCACTCCCACCATGAACCTGCGCTCGATGCAGTTGCTGCCAAGAACCCAAACTCACTTCTGCCACAGCAGGCTTGAGTCAGCGCTAGGACAGCCTCGTCAAAGTAGGAGCACCATGCTGACTTCCAGTCCATGCTCGACTTGTTTACCAGCGATGGCCTCGTCACAACCGAGCCCTGCACTATGAGGTAAGTCAAAAAAAGGAGAAAAAAAAAGGAATAAAAAACAAAAACACGAGCGGATGAGCTACAGGCTCAGGATCCCTACTCCCCTGCCATCTACTGTGCTGATTGTGGGGACTGCTTCGAGTTCCCCAGTCTCTCACCCATATATTCAATTGTTTAACATTTCCTGCATTAGTATCAAGGTGAACACGGTGTATCAGGCCCAGCTGAGCAACTACTTGTCTTTAATAAATTAACTCCTCACTGTCCTTCTATTAGCTAAATGTTTGAGGTTACTCCAAGCTTGTCCTCAATGTCTCGCAATTGAAAGTGTTGCAGCACATTCTGATGGATGTTTCTATCCCCGTTTGACCATGAGCCAACATACCAATAAGACTATAAGTATCCAGGGGATAGAATGAGATATTTCTTGATGTTTCATTGCTCTGTTTATCAGTGACAATAAAACTCTAACATCTTGTTTCCTATCTCTTTCTGTTGCAGATTTACATGATAAAATGTATACACTTTATCGATCAGTCACAGATCACAGTGAACTTGAGTTGATTTGTGAAGTTGATTCTGTGTTAAGTAAAACCAAATGGACCTGGTCTTCACCTTTAAAAACTCAAGATAATGAAATAGCTTCCAGTTCCAAATCGAAGCCTGTCAACATAAACAGCACCTACTTTGGGAGTCGACTGGTCCGCCCAGTGACCAGTTTCACTGACAGGTTTTTCAGTATACGGATTGTGCCTGTCCAGTTTGAAGATGCTGGAGTTTACAGATGCTCTCAGGGATCAGATAATCATTTGACCATTAATCTGGTCACAGTAAAAGGTAGGAGACAGAATGTTGATGATGTTTTCAATGATCAAGCAAATGTTTAAAAGCTAAATGATTTTCCTGTTTACACAGTCACAGTGGAACCATCTGATGCAGTGACTGAGGGATACACTGTTACCCTGATCTGCTCTGTCTCACATGTTACTGAATCAGTCCGACTTGTTTGGATCAATAGTGATGGTAAAATTGTTGCAGAGAAAACATTCAAGGAACAGAAGCAGGAAAGGGATAGTTTACAGCTGGTTATTCAGGAATTCGACAAAGACGGAGGGAACTGGACATGCATTTTGTTTAATCAAAACACCCCCAAGGTTTTAATCCCTTATCATCTGAAGTATAACGGTAAGTATCTCAGATTTCATTCCAAAGAAAGCTTTGAAATGATATTATCTTACTTTTCATGTTCGTTTACATTCCTACTGAGGTTACATTACTTAGCACTGCAAAGGAAAATCACACTAAAAAATGGATTGAAGCTGAAAATGAGTATTTAGTGCCCTTTACATTTCTGTGAGGTAATAATTAAATGTTAAATTGCCACTGCCCATTTTAATACATCTTTCTTACAGTAGTCTGGAACTCGGTAGACTTCTGTGCATTCCATTATGCTCTGTTTGATAATGATGAATAAATGATGTCATTCTATCTCTACCCCTCATTTATATCTTACACACATAACTCTCCAACATCAATTCTAGAAGTGGAGGCATTTGGCCAGGGTTGGTTGGTTGGTAAATGATTTGTATGTAATGGTCACTTGAGAAATGATTCACTGTTGGTAGGAATTAAAGGATTGAAAATTTATTGAAAGTTGTCTTGAAATTGAATGATTAGATAACTGACTGGTGAATGATTGGTGGAAGAATGACTGGTTGAGGAATAATTGGGTAATTGAGAAGGGTGTGTGAGCTGTCCATTCTGCTTGAAGAAAAATAAAACACTGTGACAGCTGGAAATGTGGAGAAGAGTGACTCACATCTGGAAATGTTTACTCTGTTTCTCTCTCTCTATATGCTGCCAAACCTGCTGAGATTTTCCAGCATTCTCTCTGCTGGTTCATCGTACTTGCTGAGTTGAGTATTACCTGGAAGGCAGGACTTCTGATAAAGGGCCCTTAAAATTACACAGTCACCTTTTCCACTGAGGCCATAAATCCTGTCCGTCCAGCCCACCAACTTACTCATGCCCCGGTCTTGTTTCTTCTTCCTCTTTGGTCCAGGATTCAGGCCCAACACTGGCCAGCACTCCAAATGATACTGTTTGAATCACTGAGCTGCCGGCTAGTCATAACACTGGATGTTGGGATGCCCACACCAAACTGGTACTGATAGCCAGTTGATATTTCAAAGCATTCGATGGCGATGGGACAGCTGTCAGTGTGAGGGCAGCTTCACAATAAGCTTTTCAATGGCAGGATGAGAAAGACCAAAAGATCCTGCCTCATATTTCAGTGTCTATGCAATCTCAGATTGCGGAGGAAGGGAGTTAGCAGATGGAACTTGCTTTCTCTTTACATTACAACTATAATCTCTTTAACCTCTGCAAACTGTACTTTGATGTCTCCTTATCTGCAGTAGGATTTGCCTTCGAATTGCAGTCAGTCATGGGGGTTGGAGTCTGAATGCACAGGATTCCCAACTCTCAGTGACATGTCTCTTTCACTGTATAGTGCATAGTATAGCATTTATATCATTGGACTGCTAATTTAGAGTCCCAGTATATTGCTGTGTGTTTTTATTTCAAAACCCACTGAAGCAATTGCAAAAGTTTAATTTCAATCGAAAAGTCCGTAACATAAAACTCATTTCCATAACGATGACCATGAAACTGTCATTGATTGTATAAAATTCCCACCTGCTTCACTAATGCCCTCGATGTGACTCCAGACACACATTAACCTTTAGCTGCCCTGTGAAATAGCCAAGGCTAAAAACACTCAGTTCAAGTGCGAAAGGAACAAGTGGTGACGTCGACAGAGATGCCTTCATCCCATGAGTTTGTTAACTATTTGCACCAAAACGGAGAGTATGGGAAAAACTCAGCAGGTCTGGCAGCATCTGTGGAGAGAAAGCAGAATAAATGGTTCAGGTCCAGTGAGCCTTTATTGGAACTGAAATATTTGTGTCATTTTCTGCTGAACGGAATCGTAATGAGCAGAGGAGGCCAGTCTCTATTTCAAAGGAAAGTCATCTGTGATTTCTGTGAGCTCTTCTTTCAAGGTCGTGATTGTGTTTTGTCACAAAATCCTTTCGCAGAACATCCATGACATGAATACAGATTTATTTTTACCAAGTAGACTTGATCAGTACAGTTACTGTTATACCTTTCCAATACTGCAGTCTGTCCCCTTTTTTGCTCTCCCACCTTTTGCCATATTAAGACAATTGGCTACATCCCTGCAGGTCTTGACTGGAAGTCCCCTTCAGCTTGTTCATGGTGGTGGTTCATGAAGTGAATTGTTGCTGCTGTGTCCCTTCACCTTTCCAGGGTAATGTTCCTCTGCCCTTGTGCCATCCCATTCTGAAAGATTAACCAATATCATTTTTGGCTGGTCCCCGTGAGGGTTCCTATTTTGTTACAATTTCGGATGGAATACTCACCAAATAGTTATGCTCCAACCTGAGGAAGAGTAAACTGGCTTCCCTTTGCAATAGAACCACTGTCTCAAACAATGTAAATTATGAAGGAAACCTTCCCTCCTGCCTACCTTTTCCAAATGTATTTAAGTTTTAAAAGGAGCCTAATTTACCAGTCTTTCTTGAGTTAAAGAAACAGTAATTTATTAGCCACTAAATGCAAGAAAAAGTAATAAAACATGATAGACAGATATAGATTTGAAATGTGAATTGATTAAAGAGGTAACAGTTCAACGGCTGTATGAATTGGTCTCTCGGTTCCATGTACAGCAGATGGTGGAACATTGCAGCCACTAACTTGGATGCTATCTGTAAGAGTGATGTTGACAGTAAAACTGTTGATTTCAGGTTTCAGTGCAAGTAGCTGAGATTTTTTTGTCCATTTCCTTTTCATGATGACATCTTTGGTTTGCCTGGCTTCCACAGTTCAGAGCAAGACTGAGTCTTTCTATACCTGCAGTGCCAGGGTGATTAACCGTTGTTCTCAATCTCAGAGCTTCAAAGCACATAAATCCACACCAGCACATCATCCCACTAACACACACAGACCAGGGGCTGCAGTTGGTTTTTAACCGTGCTTTTTTTTTGTATATTCCTGGAAGGGTGAAACAGAGACATGTCTGCAGTTTGGTGCATCATGCATAAGAGATTGTTTTCATCTGAGTTTGGTGGTCAGCCACTTCTTATCTTCGTAGCCGTAGGGCATCACAGACCAGTTTATTTTGAGCTGTGTCTCAACTTTTTCAAAGGAAGTAAGTTCTCACTCTAACATGAGAACTAATAAGCAGTGAATATTCGACATTACCACACTGATTTTATTAGGAACGGTTCAAAATCAACCACTCACTTCCTGAACAATGGGATTATGGACTATTGTATACAATACCAAAAAACAATTTTTGACCAGGCATCTGAAAAGAAGACTGCATTGACATGGAGAGTAAAATAATGGTAAATGGTCATCAGATTTCATGGTAAATCACATTCAATGTTTTGTTTCATAAAGTAAAACCTTGACCATGTTCAGTAAATGGGACCTGACTCAGTTGAGCAGAAATGTACCAGAAATCCGACTGTGGAGGCAGTTATCCAATTACTTCATTTATTTCCTAATCTAGTGTTAAAATAGTGTATTAAGATTTTACACTGGAATATAAAATGAAATATGCCATAGAAAATCCTTAATGTCATTGCAAAACTTGCTGACCATTCCTGGTTGCATGGCTATTTGTGAATAAATTGCATTTATCAGAAGAGCTATGGTTTCAAAGAAATTTCCACTTTCAGAGCTGTGGCTGTTTCACACCTTGACAGCACAGCACAGCTGAGGTTGGGAACTCGCCACCTGGGGAATCTCCGGTGTGAGTTTGGTTTCATCCAGTGTGGCCAACACAACACTTTTACATCAAATCCATTCAGTTTACGGAATGAATGATTCAATTATGTTCTTGACTTCCTTCTTCACTGACATAGAGCTGCTTAATTAACTTCAAAGCGGTCAGACCTACAGGATTTCCTGAAAATTGTCAATTCCAGACCAACAAAATACGATTTAAAAAAAAAGAAATTTCACACAAATATTTGATGCTCTAGTTCCCAAAGTTTAACGAAGAATATTTTCATTTTCCACATATTTCATAGACTGTATGGCATGAGATTTCCCATTTTAAATGAGATGGAGAATGAAATTGTAACCAACCACTTTGTCATTCACAGTGAGAGAGAGACCAGTTCCAGTCATTTGGATCATCACAGTTTTCAGTTACCTGGTTATTAAACTAATCTTTGATGTTGGACTTACTTTATGCTTGAAGAGGATAAACAAAGTAAGAATTTCTTTAAGTTTTTGAGTGAATCCTGAATTAACTGCCAATTGTCCCTGAGCAAACTGATGTCTTTGAACAGGTATTAGGGATCAAAACAAAATTAAAGATGGTGATTCACAAGTTGTCCATTGGACACAATTTGGAAGAATCATAATTTGTGGATTTCAATTTATCAATTTATCAAAATTGGATGAAATGTTACGTCTCGATTATTTTACCTGATGTAACTGTCAGAAACTTTCTTAATCAAGACAGAAATCAGGAAAAGCAAAGAGCCCTTTTCCTGTTTGACAGTGAGCGGACAGTGCTGAAACAAAGAAGCCATAATTTTTAACAGTTTTCAGTGACTATCACAAATATTCTTCTTGGAAATTATTAGGTCTTTATGGCAGTGTCTAGCTGTCGGCACCCAAAGCGAGAGGGATATTTTTCGCTGTTTATACCAGGTACGGTGTAGGGGTGATAACCTGTCTTAAAATTATTGCCTTTAAAGAAAATTGGTTCACACGCTAGGATGCATGGTCACTAACAGAAATGGAGCAAGGTTGAAGCTCATTTCTAACCCCTGTTCCTGTATATTACTGAAATGGGGAATATATGTCTCGCCCAGACTCCTGTCACTTTTTTGCCATCATGCTAACAGACTGAGATACACAGAGGGAATTATGGTTTGCTTTGTAAAACATTTCTTGCTTTCTAAACCCACTCCTGTGTAGCTTCCTTGGCCCCTCATTAGGGATGACATTTCTGAATTGCTGTCTCTCTCTCTTTCTCTCACTTGCTCTCTCTCTCTCTCTCTCCTTGTATCTCTGTCTGTCTTTCTAGACATAAACCAAATTTATATGCAAAGTCATTTTTTTGGCTGTATGTCCTTGGTGTAGATTTCTAAAAATGAAACACATCTTGTAATTTAAAATTTTGACTTGGAAGCCAATCCAATGGGAAATTTCCAAATTTCCTCTCAACTATTGCAAACCTGTCACCCCACATCGGGGACAAATCAGTTTGAACTGTTCAAATGATCTCAATCACAGTGAGTTAGCAGTACATGAGTCAAAATCTGTTCCCTTGTACTTTTTGTAAAATTTTCTCTTTGTCCATCACTTTCTGACCAATGTTTACCCTTGTAGGATTAATTTAAAGTAATTCTTTGGATCTTGTTAGAAATCATACAGCAGGAATCTGGACAAGGCAACAAGAAATGAAGAAGCTTTCGGATTACAGATCCTGAAGTCTGGTCCTGATTTGAAATCATTAGAATGAACAATGCAACTCACATGTACCTGTGCCCAATAAGACTTACACTCTTGTGAAACAAAATTAATCCAAACTAGAAACCTTTCAAGTTAGTTGTATTTTGGATATATCTTGCACATTTAAGATATATATCATATATTTTTATGTATCTGGATTCATTTGTTCTGTAAAGTATGCATCTCAATTGTTCCATCCTCAGTATCTTTGACTTTACTTTCCAAATGTAAACACTCAAGATGATGATCTGAAATTGCATTAAATGGTAACTGATATGGATGTTGGCCTTAATAATCAAACTTCAATCTTGACGGTTGTGCTGAATTTTACAGTTATCATTTTCTTCCTCTCAGGATTGGTCATTGTGATGTAAGATTTGTGATTTTTGCCAAATTTAATGCCATTAAGTCCTGAGTTTGTAACTGAATTTGGAACGTGACATATGCATTTCTGTGTGTATCAAGTGGTTGAATGATTAACTTCTAGGTATTTCTGTACCAACGGTGATTTGTGTTGCATCACTGTGTTAGAGGGCGAATGCCTCAAAGAGCAAATGGGTTTTTGGTTACATTGGGAGCATTTTACAACTAAAATAAAGTGAAGAGGTTTCAGATCCAGGTTTTGCATTTTCTTTTCACTAATTGTCGGGGGAAACACCCATAGTCTGGTGAGAGACATTTCAATTTCAGTTTCAGTTTCCATTTTGGGATTTTCTGCAGTAGTCTTGGATGAAGATTGATGTGTGAAGCAGTTGTTCCTGACAACATGAGAAGATGATTCAGATTGATTAAAAATATCTGTCAGTTTTAAAGGCTTTAAATTTGTATTGTGTGTAATTTGATTGGTTTATTCTATTTTATCGTCATTTCATTTGATTCATGAACTTGTTTTATGGTTAAGCACAAATTTGCAGGATTGTGTACTTGTATTTCAATCTTGTCAAAACCAAGAAGAAACAAAGTATGATCCAACAAGCCAGGCTCCAAGCTGGGAACTGACTTGCCCAGTCTTGACATCAGAGATCATAACATAGTGCACCAGAGAGACAGCCATGTGTAAAGTTGGAAATGTTGCAATGTGGATTTATATCTGTGAGTGATGTCAGCTAGACTCTCCCTGCAGCTGAGTTGAATGGAATCAATTTGTTTTAAGATGCACTTTGAGAATATTCAACAGAATTTTAATACTCAATGTTCAACTCCAATGGAGACACCATATCTCCTGCGCATCTTCGAAAGCTGTTGACATAAAACGGTCGTGGAATGTCAATAGAACGCTGTCTCTGCTCTTTTGTGCGCAACTGTTTACCATATCAACAACCTTGTTGAAAAGAACAATAAAATAATCATGAAAAGAATTGCCATGATAACAAGATTGGGAAGTAATTTTGCAAATTAAAGTTGAAATGGCAAGAGTCTTGGGGCTGATTTATTGAGATATACTTTACAGTCATTGACACTTCCTGTATTGATTGTTGGCTGATTGTACTGTGAGGTGGTGCTGAGTAGACGAGTACAAACAAGGTAAGGGAATAGCAGATGAATGGATTGATCCTCGGAAGCATAAGGATCAGATGGACCTTGGTGTGCATGTAAAACAGATCCTTAAGTTATCAGGACAGGTGGATAAAGTTATTAAGAACTTTATTGTCATTCTTTCCTTTATCAGATGATGTGTAGAGCTTAGGAGCAGGGAGGTTATGCTGGAACTGGATAAAAGGTTGCTTATACCACAGCTGGAGTATTGTGTACAATTCTGGAAACCACATTGTCAAAGGAATGTGATAGCACTGAAGAGGGTGCAGACAAGACTTACCTGGATGTTACCTGGGCTGGAGAGTTTCAGTTATGGAGAGAGATTGGAGAGAATCGGATTTTTTTCTTTAAAGCAGAGGAGACTGAGAGAAAATATGATTGAGATGTATAAAATTATCATGGGCATAGACAAGAAGAAATGTTTCCCGTTGATGGAGGGGGTTCAATAATCAGGGGGCAGAGATCATAAGCAAGGAGCAAAAAGTTTAGAGATGATGTGAGGAAAAATTTTTTGACCCAGAGAATAGTGGGAATCTGGAACTCACTGCCTGTAAGGAATTAGAGGCAGAAACCCTGAATGCATTTATGCATTATACATTATACATTTATGCATTATGCATTTATAGATGTGCACTCACATACGTGGCTATGGGCCAAGTGTTGGAAAGTGGGATTAGAAGAGTTAGGTGATTGGTTTTGACTGGTGTAGACTCAATGGGCTGAAGGGCCTTTTTCTTTGGTGTAGATCTCTCTGTCTCCTTTGGTTCAGAATGGAATGGGTGTGTATTTCCTGATGTCATTGAATCACTGCTGCCCTCTGTTCTATCACAGACCTTCCCCTTTTGTTCTCCCGCTGTCAGTACACGTTTAACCTGCTTGTAAGGAGAATTCTCATCAAGGGCATGAACTGAATTATTTGGATCCAGTTTGTATATATCGTGCATATGGGTGTAATGTGTGCATGTGCATGTCATCTCTGTTTATATATTGTGCATGTATATGTGTCATTTGTGTGTATATTATGCAAGTGTGTGCATGTATCATGTGTGTTTATACTGTGTGCTTGTGTGCATATTGATTGTGTTTGTACATTCATCTGCAAGCTGTCTGTATTGGATCAGTGTCAACAGACTGACTCTAATTTGGAGACAGAGACTGTAATGCAGTCTGATGGAACAACCATTAACGGAATGCAGAGAATGGATTGTGATCGTTCAACAGAACAGTGTAATATTTTACAAGGGAAAAGTTTTAATCATGATTAGAATTCCAACACAGATGTAAAATAGTTATCGTGTGAAGATTTTTTTTTAAAATACAGAATTCATGGATGAAAATATGAATAATTTGAAGCTAATAAATGTTGAAGGAAAGCCTGAAGAGTAACAATCTTGTTAATGCAGGAACATAGGACAGCAAGTAGGCAAATTAACCTCTTGAGCCTGTTGTACCATGCAATGAGCTCGCTGTTAATCTGTGGCCTAACTTCACATATCTGCCTTTGGCCCATACTCCAAAATAGCTTTTAGTTGAATCAAAACTTATCTATCTCAAATGGGAAACTATCAATTGATCGAACGTCAGCCACCATTTGTGAAAGAGAGTTACAAACACCTTCACCTGTTGTATGGAGAAAAGCTTCCTAACATTTTTCTACAATGTTCTGGTGTTAGTTTACAGACTATGCCTGCTAATTCTCAAATCACAAAACAGTGGAAATTTTTTATCTTCAACCATCCTGTCTTTTCCCTTTAATATCTTGAAGCTTTCGATTCGATTACCCCTCTGCATTCTAAATTCTGAAGATCACAGGACTAATTTGTATTAACTCTCCTCAGGACTTAACCTCTGAAGACCAGGTATCATTCATGTAAACCACAGCTATTCTCCTTCCAACGCCAATACATCCATCCAATTATACTTAATGATGACTTTAATTTCTACAGCATTAACGTTTATGCCCAGAAACATGTGAAGGAATGATTCTACAAATCAAAGGAATCATTATAACATTATGAATGTGTTTAATCTTGAATAAATGCAACTTAAAATAAGAACACTCTTGTCTATGAGTTGGTGTTTGTGAGAATTGATCGTAACATTGACAGTTGATAGAGTAGACAGCAGTTCTGAAGAAGAGCCATAATGGACATGAAGTATAGCTCTGTTTCTCTCTCCAAGAATGCCAAAAGACTGACTGAGTTTCTCCAGCATTTTCTTTGTAAGTTTTTGATTTCCACCCTCTGCAGCATTTTACTTTAAATTGACAGTTGATCGTTCTGTGCAATACTAAAGGAGTACGCACTGGCAACAATATTCTTTTTATTTTATAAATTAAACCAAGCCTACTCCATCTATCCTCTCAGGTTTCAACTTATGTTATTTAGAAGATGACCATAAGAGCTTTTACAATGTTCTGATGAGAATTTGTCCTTCAACCAACTTTAATGAAAACATATGTCCTGCTTGTTAATACATTGTTGTTGGGGGGACCTTGCTTTGTGTGAATAACCTGGCGTGTGTCCCATGCTCCAACAGTATCTACCTTTCAAAAGAAACACCACATTGCTCTGAACCATGTTGGTACATTTGGACGTCATGAATCACACAAATGCAAGTCTCCATTTGCTGTTACTCATTTGAGACAGATTTGAAGTGTACTGTTTTTCACAACTGCCGTTATTCTTGATGCTGTAGACTGGCGGTGCTGGAGAGCTGCGGTAGCATTGGTGCAGACAGATGAATTGGTTAGATGTGGGCATGGTGAAGCAATGAGACTCGGTGCTGCCCTCAAAGAAAGCTGCTTAAAAATATCAGATGTATCTGTGGCCGAGAATCCCCATTTGAGGAAAGCAGTTTAATACTGGTCCTAAGCCAAGGGCATTTCCAGCTGTGTAGCAACATGGAGGGGAACAAACAGGGTAAACGGCTAATCATATTGAGGCATGCTCACAGAAAGCAGAGTAGCAGGTTAAGTTCACATTATTCTTTCTTCGTATTTTGGTGAAGATGTTGCTGTTTTTACGCTGCTATAGCCTCATTTGTACACAGATTATTTTAAGTTCGAAAATGTTCAAAATATGATGACAGGCCAGGATGTCTGAGTAAAAGCCGAAAGAAGCACAAATGGAGAAAATAGTTGAGATTAAATCCCTTTCAGAGAAACCTATTTGCAAGGTAACAAATGTTGGAAAGTAAATATTCCACGGTTCATAACATTTCAAAAACTCATGCAGCATGGAACAAGAGGATGGTTGGTTCTGATAATAAAGACAAAGGTACAATGAGGACTCTACTGGGAAAGGATTTTGTTCCTAAAAATCAGGAATCCAAGCCACCTTGAATGAAGATTAGGAATTGCAAGGATCATGAAATGCTGTTGGGAATGGTTCTGGGCCTGGAACAATAGTTTTGCTGTCCATTACTGGTGATGGAATGAGAGCTGGTGGACAGTAACTGTTTCCTCAGTGAATATGTGATTAGCAGGTTTAGTTGTGCCATGATGGATGGTATGTTTCCGGTCCACGCTGGTGACAACATTCAGTTTGTGCATCATCAATCTGGGCAATTACTAAGTGTTGTGATGGTATCCAGCATTAGTTTAAGATGAATTTCTGAGCCTTTTAGCTATACTGATACTTCTCATGGGATCCAGGCTTTGTGGGCGATCACCCGAAAAGGGATGTAGTTTGGATCGGTCTCCAGGGATCATGTGGTTGGCAGCTTGTGCTGGTACAACCTCCTGGTAAGTCATCCCTGCGCCATCCTCTGGCACTGGAGTTGGCATGCCCACACTGGATGCACCCCCTGGTTTTGTGACACATGTTCGCCCGAGGATTCCACATTGCTCTCTGATGCCACTTCACTGTGAGCCAACATCCAAGCATACTTCAGGTTCTGCAACACCATCAAGTGAGCTGCCTGCCTAACATTGATCAGCAGATTTTTGTCTTGAATTGACTCCTGTCTGTGAACTATTTCCATGGGTGGTGATCCAGCTATTGGCAGAAAAACATAGTTTCAGTCACCTGGATCTCGCTGCTTGATCACTCCATGATCGTCAGGATCCCAGGCAGAATGGGGTTGAGAAACGTATCAGCCATGATTGAATGACAGAGCAGTCTCAATGGGCTGAACAGCCTCATTCTGTTCCTGTATCTTATGGCCTTATGGTCTGTCTGTCTAAGAGACTGTGAACCATTTAAAGTAATTGGTCTTGGAATTCATGGCAATTTTTTGTTTGCTTAGGAAATTGTTTTGTCAAGTTGTGCCTTTGAAAGTTAAGTACTTCAGAACTTGGTTAGAACATAAGAACCAGGAGCAGGAGTAGGACATCTGCCCCTTCAAGCCCGCTCCGCCATTTAGTAAGATCCTGGCTGACCTTTTCATGGCCTCAGTTCCACTTACTCACCCTCTCACCATAACCCTTAATTCCTTTACTATTCAAAAAAATTACCTATCTTACCTTTAAAAACATTCAGTGAGGAGCCTCAACTACTTCACTGGACAGGGAATTCCACAGATTCACAACCCTTTGGGTGAAGAAGTTCCTTCTCAATTCAGTTCTAAATCTGATCCCCCTAATTTTGAGGCTATGCCCTCCGATTCTAGTTTTATCTGCCTGTTGAAACAACCTCTCTGCTTCTGTCTTATTTATTCCCTTCATAGTTTTATACGTTTCTGTCAGATCTCCCCTCATTCTTCTAAATTTCAATGAATATAATCCCAGTCTACTCAGTCTCTCGCCATAAGCCAACCCTCTCAACAACAGAATCAACCAACTGAATCTCCCCTGTAAATCCTCCAGTGCCAGTACATCCTTTCTCAAGTAAGGAGACCAAAATTGAAGTTAGTACTCCAGGTGTGGCCTCACCAGCACCCTATACAGCTGCAACATAATCTCCCTGCTTTTAAACTCAATCCCTCGAACAATGAAGGACAGAATTCCATTTGCCTTCTTAATTACCTGTTGCACCTGCAAACCAATCTTCTGTGATTCATGCACAAGGACACCCAGGTCCTTCTGCACAGCAGCATGCTGCAATATTTTATGGTTCAAGTAATAGCCCTTTTACTGTTATTCATAACTATTTGGATGACTTCACATTTATCAACATTGTTCTCCATCCGCCAGATCTTTGCCCACTCACTTGAACTGTCTATATCCGTCTGCAGACTTTCAAAGTCGTCTGCACACATTGCTGTACATTTATTCTCTCTCAACGACTCTTCCCTGGATCAATTATACCCTGTGCCTTGTTCCTGGAATGGATCAGTTACATCAGAGTTGAACATTACCGCTGTGCTTCAATTATCCAAACCTTCCAATGATCCAGTCCCTGGGATCTGGGTTTGTGTCAGCATTAGTGGGACAGACGGAGAGGGGGGAGTCTGGCCTTGACTTTACGTTGCAGAGGAACTGAAACTCCTGCATATCAATCCAGGCACTTTATAGTTCAAACACCATCTCATTGTAAAAACTATACTTATCTGATGAACTTTGCTATTTGTCATTTTCCAGCTCATTTGTCCACGTTTGAACCAAGGCTGTAATGAGGTCAGGAGCTGAGTGGCCCTGGCGGCACCCCAACTGTGCATCACTAAGCAGGTTACTGCTGGGCAGGTGCTGCTTAATAGCACTGTTGATGACACCTTCCATCACTTTACTGATGATCGACAGAGATTGATGCAGCAGTCATTGGTTGAGTTGAATTTGTTCTGCGTTTTGTGTCCATGATGTACCTGGACAATTTCCCACAATGCCGGTGGCATAACTGTACTGGAGCTGTTTGGCTCAGGAGATCCACGTTCAGGGGCACAAGCCTTCAATACAGTTGCAAGAATGTTTTCAGGTCCCATAGGCTTTGCATTATCAATTGCCTCTAACTATTTCTAGATGTCAAGTGGAGTGTATTGAATTGGCTGAAGACCAGCATCTCTGATGCTGAAGACCACTGGAGGAGACTGAGATACATCATTTACTCAGCATGTCTGGCTGATGAATGCTGCAAATGATTCAGCTGTACCTTTTGCACTAATCTGTTAGGCTCTTCCATCATTGATGATCAGGATGTTTGTGGAGTTTCCTCCTCCTGCAAGTTGTTCAGTTGTCCATCACCATTACGACTGGATGTGGTAGGACTGCAGAGCTTATATCTGATCTGTTGGATGTGGGATCACGCAGCTCTGTCTATCATTGGCTGCTTATGCACCTTGGCAGTAAAGCAGTCCTATTTGGTAGCTTCACCGAGTTGCCACGTCATTTTTAATTATGCCTGGTGCTACTCCTGGCATGCCTTCCTGCCCTCTCCATTGAACAAGGGTTGATCCCCTAGCTTGATGGTTATGGTTGAATGGGGGATATACCGGGTTACATGAGGTTACAGATGATGCTGGAGTACAATTTTTCTGCTGTTAATGGCCCACAGTGCCTCACGGATGCCCATTCACGAGTTGTTAAATCTGTTCAAGTACTGTCTCATTTAATACAGTGAT
>NW_025968449.1:0-25000 GCF_021869965.1 Rhincodon typus | reverse complement strand
TAGTGAGGCCTCAACCTTTGTACGATTTATATAAATCACTTGGTTAAATGGTCGCTAAATTTGCTTTTTATACAAAAATAGGCAGAAAGTTAAGTTGTCCCGAGGTCCTAAGTTATCTATAAAAAGCTAAGGATATGTTCAGCACTGGTAATGATAAGGAAAACAAGATATAACGTGGAACACTGTGAAATTGTCAACTTTTGCAGAAAGAATTACAAAAAAAGAAAACAGATTTTGTAACTGATGAGATGATAGAGCTTGAGATGCAGAGGGACCGGGATGTCCTAATATATGAATTGCAAACTTGTAGTATTCAGGTATGGCAAGGCATGAGGTTAAAAAAAGACAGTGTTATCATTTATTGTGAGGGGATTGGAATGCAAAGTAGGATGGCTACTTTTAAGAAACTTTAACCTTTTTAATGACTCTAAGACTCGTGGGAATGATTTCTCGTGCACTACTCCATTGTGGCATTTCCACCCTAGATGTTAGCAGGACAATAAACTCCAGTTTAATAGATCAATTATACCTACATGTATACTGATGATGAAGAAACATCGTCAATTCTCTTTTTCTATTCTGTCTAAAAGTCTTGGTCAAGTCGACAATGCCGTAAACATTACATACCATCGTCTATGATATTATGTGTTCATCTATTTGTTGGAAAGTTGCTTATTTCTGTCAGATTCACTTTGGACTTAATAATAAGGTGACTTATATCCACACAAATTACAGGAAAAAAAATGATACTCCTTTCGGATAAAATTAGTTAAACAGATGATAAGCTCATTTGGAAGTTGGATAAACATTTCAGGAGTAGACAATGGTGAAAAATCAGAAATGATGCAATCATTTATGCAGTTGGTTTGTCTCTTGTTATAAGCAATTCAGAAGACAGATTTACACCATATGTAAGCTGATCAAAATAAGGAAAAAGTTCAACTGGTGTTAAACATTAGACTCTTCAAGCAGAGATTTCAGGAGGCAATCATTATGTTACTGCATTCACATGAGCTGAATTTGGACAAAAGCAAATTTCAGGAGAATCTGAAATAATGACAGAATCTATCATAAATACACGTCAGGTCAACCAGCATCTATGGTGCGAGAGGGAGAAGCTGACTGAGAGAGGGAATGGTTGAGACACAAGAAAAGAGAAAGAAATTGAGAGGGGTGAAAAGACGGGGAGACTGAGACAGAGCGAAGAAAGCGAGAGAGAAAGGGAGCGAGGAGGCAAGGAATGAGAAAAGGATTGAATGACCGAAGAGAGAAAGGAAGGAAGGAAAGAGTGAAGAGAGAAAGGAATGAAGAAGGAAGGGGGAAAGAAGGAAAGAAGAGATAAAGGAAGGAAGTAAAAGAGAAAGGATTGAAGGAAGGGAGGAAGGAAGAGCGGAAGTAAGGAATGCAGAGAGAAAAGAAAGAATGAAAGAAGAAGTGAACAAATGAAGAGAGAAAGGAAGGAAGGAAAGAGTGAAGAGAGAAAGAAAGGAACGAAGAAGAAAGGGGGTAAGGAAAGAAGTAAGTAATGAACAAACAACGAGAGAAGGGAAAAAAGAATGAATGAAGGAAGGAGGGAAAAGTGAAGGAATGGAAGAAAGATGGAAGGAAGAGAGGAAGGAAGGAATAAACGAATGAACAAATGAAGGAAGAAAGGAACAAGACCTGTTATTTGAAGCCACAAATTATACCTTTCATTTAGAAGAATGTATCTTAAATTCATAACACCACACACAGGCATGTTTTCCAGCACTGTCAGAACATTTGTGAAATTATGCTTATCCTCCACCAATTATGAGCAAACCGTCCACTGCAATAGATTGAAGGCACTTGCAGTGAATTCAGACAGTTCTGGACACGTGTTGGATGACGTTTGAAACAATCTACTTCATATCAAGATGCAGACTCGTTTTGTGATTTTTGTTTATGAAGCAATTCTAACATTTGGGCACATTGAGTTTTAGTTTTCATTCTGAGAAGTGGCATGGTGGCTCAGTGGTTGGTACTGTTCCTCACAGCACCAGGGCTCTGTGTTCAATTCCAGCAACAGTGTTAACCACTGAGCCACTGTGCTGAATTCGAGCCACGGGCGACTGTCTGTGTGGAGTTTGCACATCCCGTTTTTTAACAATATTATTGGTGCCCATATGCACCAGGACAGCTGCCTGTCCAGCCTCCCCCTTCAGAATGTCCTGCAGTCGATCTGAGACATCCCTGACCTATGCACCTGGGAGGCAACATACCATTCGGGAGTCTCGTTTTCGACTACAGGACCGCCTATCTACTCCCTTACAATCGAATCCCCTATGACTATAGCCCTTCCACTCTTTTTCCTGCCCTTCTGTACAGCAGAGCCAGCCACGGTGCCATGAACCTGGCGACTGCTGCCTTCCCCTGGTGAGCCATCTCCCTCAACAGTATCCAAAATGATATACCTGTTTTGGTATATCTGGTAAACAATGAAAAGATGCTCTTATGAGGCAGTTTTATATTCTGTTAAAAAGTCTTTCTTGACATGATTTCTGCGACACACCAACATTAATGAATTAAAATACACTGATTGTCATAGCCGCCATATTATACTCAAGTCTGTTTTGTTCAGGACATTTTAACAAATTTGTTTAATTCATATAGCTACTGCCAATGTGTCCATTAAAATGCTGTTCTTGACAGTCAAATGAATTATTTTTAAATTGTACTGTTGGACTATTCAGCCCCAGAAGAACTTTTTTTAAAATTTTACACAAGGTCACTTCAAAAGAAAAAAAAAAACAGGCAGATTGTGGTCGATATTAATAAGTCCCTCAGAAGTTATTTAGACCATAACATCTGAGAAATTAGGACGTATACATTTTAAACACCTATAGAGTCAATACAAGTCTCAGCGTCTCCTTCTATATTGTTGACATCATTGACAATCAATTCATTTTTTGTGAAAAATAACTGAGTGGCCCTAACCTACCCTGACCCTAACACCACAATTAGGATCCAGAAATAAGGGGTTGCCCATTAAAAACAAAGATGACGAGAAAACATTTCTCTGCAAGAGTTGTGAGACTCTGAAATTCAATTCCTCAAAGGCCATGCATGCGGGATCTTTCAGTATTTTTTTAAAATAGCAGGCAGATAGATTCTTGATTACCAATGGGTTGAAAGATTGTTGCGGATATCCTGCAATATAGAGTTGATGTTAAAATCTGATCAGCCATTATCTTATTGAATGGCGGAGCAGACTCAAAGGGCCAAGTAGCCAAGCTTTAGTGTGTATGTTGATATGTTCAATCTCCATCTCATATTGTCTCAGTAAAATGACACTCCGATCAATTTTTGCTGTCATGACCAACAGTTTGCATGGCTTCTCAATGTTTGACATTGCTAAAACCAAATGTCGTTGCCAGCACAACTTTGAATTTATCATAGTCCCTCTCACATTCCTGTGTTTATTTCAATGTTTATCTTTTTCGAATAAATTTCTGGAAGGAGCCACTTCCGTGAAAAATTTAGGATGAACTTCTGATAGAATCCATTCATGTTAAAGAATTTTGCTTTTCATCTTAGGAACCAGTAAAACTATAATGTTTTAACCCATCACTAATTAAACAATCTGTCTCTCTCCTCATAAATTTTCTTAAACGTTGCAGCATCCAGCACACTTTGCACAGATTCATGACATTTGTGGTAAGAAATTTCTCCTCATCTCTGTTTTAACAATGCTACCACTTATCATAAAATCCCTACAATGTGGAAGCAGGCCATTTGGCCCATTGAGTCCACACTGACCCTCAAAAGAGGATCCCACCCAGACTCACCCAGCACACTGTGGGCAATTTAGCATAGCCAAACCAGCTCACCTGCATATCTTTGGACTGTGGGAGGAATCCGGAGCACCCGGAGGAAACCTGTGCAGACATAGGGAGAATGTGCAAACTCCACACAGACAATTGCCCAAGGCTGGAATCAAAACTAGATCCCTAGTGCTGTGAGGCAGCAGTGCCAAATACGGAGCCACCATACTTATCTTAAAATGGCGACCACTCATTCTGGATTGCCCAACATGAGGAAAATGCTTTGTCAAGTGTCAAATATACAAGAAACAGCAGCTTTTGCAGACGCCGATGATATCTCATACAGAATGTTACATGTGGGGATTTGGTCATGTTGGAATTCAGAAGGAGATTGGAGGGGTCGAATATCTGGGAATAGAACATGCTTAAATGAGCAGATAGATGTATGCAAAAACCAAAAAGTCCTGAACTTAAAATGACATTAAAGAAAAAAAAACACATGCATCCATTGAAATAATGCTTGGCACACAAAAGCTCTTTGTTGGACTTTAATTTGGAAACCGGTTGCAGTGGTGGGAATGTCTGAGAAATCCTCAGAGTGGAGTGCATCTGGAAAGGAAATGAGTATTGAAACTACAAGTGTGTTACACAGGAAACATTATTCCTCAACTGTTGACAAAAAGAACCAGAAGAATGGAGGTTTTGCATCTTTTACTTCCAGAAGAGACTTTTTTTTTACTTGCCAAATCAATAAGTTAAACAACAGGAGCTAGTCGGTCACTAATGTCGACTGATGATACAACGTACCTTCCAGGCTCCTGAGTGAAATAGCAAATGGGAATTGGAGGCAAACATGGAGATGACAAATCAGTCCCATTACATAGAATTGGATCAAAGAGTGACTAGGTAAATGGTGAACTTGTTGTGGGGAATAGAGCAACAAATCCCTATTGATTCAATCTTGCAAAACAGCCTGTCTGGTTCAAAAATGTTTGCCTCGCTGTGGATGAATCCAAAGAAATAAGATTACCTGAAATGCTTCCTGACTGTGTTGTGAATATATCTCAGAGCAATAGAATTAAACAGGGAGCGGTGGGGTGACGTCTTCAGAAAAGAGAGGTGACCTGGAAATTGAGTTGTCTGACGAGAGAGAGAGAGAGAGGCTGACACTGCTTAGTTCATTTTGCTATTTGAAATTCAGTTCCTGAACTGAGAGACTTACACCAATCAGCCCACTCAGATGATGAGTCACAACTGAGCCCTGAGAGCCATTATTGAATGGACAAAATGTTAATGAGTAAATGGGCTATATCTTAGGTACCATGAGGACTAAGCCACAGACCATTGCTTGTTAGACAATGTTGAAAGTTATTACTAATTACTTTTTGCAGAACAGATAGAAAGGATGATGGTGTTTGGGCAGAACCAATATGATTTTTGACGAGGCAGTCATGCTTAAATGACTTATTGGAGTTCATTAAGAAAGGTTGGTGTACTATGAATAGATTCCTGTGGCTTTACTGTGCTTCGATATCTAGGAGATACTTGAGAAGATGCGACATCAAAGGTTGTGCAGAAAATGAAAGCTCATGTTGCAGACGATAACATATTGATACAGAGAGAAGATTGACTGGCTGACAGGAAAGTAGAGAGCAGGCATAAATAAATATTTTTATGGGCGCCAATATATGACAAGTGGTGCACGACAGGGATCAGTTCTGAGGCCTCAACTATTCATGACCATATAAAACACTTGGTTAAATGGACCAAAGTTATGATTGTCATATTTGCTGTTTTGCCAAAATAAGATATAAAGGTAAGTTGTACTGAGGGTATAAGGAGGCTGCAAAGAGATGTAGATAAGTTCAACATTGGAAATGAAATAGAAAATAGGCTTTGACAGACAGAATATGTGAAATTGTCAATGTTGGTAGGAAGAAATAAAATACTATCTTTTCTAAATGATGAGTTGTTAGAGCTCTGAGATGCAGAGGAATCGGTTGTCCTAGAGTTCAAATTGCTAAATGGTAGTTTTCAAGTTTAGCAAGGAATCAGGAAGACAAGTTGAATGTAGAATCTTTAACCTTTGTGATGAGTCTGAGATTAATGGGACTAGATTGCCAGTTCACTTATCCATTGTGGCATTTACACCCTAGATTTTTTTTTTATCAGAACAATAACTACCACTTTTTATAGATCACTAATGCCGACATATGTGTTGATAACCAAGTGACTCAGTCATCTATCCTGTTAACATGCCTTGCCTAAACTTTCAATGACATGACCATACCTTGCTGATGACACGATGCATTCACTTACCTTCTTTCGTGTCAGAGTCATTTTGGATTCGTTAACAAAGTAAACAATATCCACACAAATTATGGGAAAAATGAACACTTCTTTCGGCTAAAATGACTTTAAAAGCCCATAAAATCATCTGTAAATTGAATGAACATTTGCTCAGCAGAAGGGAAGGGTGAAAAATCAAAAATGCTTTAATTCATTTATTGAGTTGTTTTGACTCTGATTGAAATCAATTCAGTAGACAGGTTTACAATATACATAAGCTGACTAAAGAAGGAAAGAAGTTCAACTAATGTTAAACATTGAGCAGATGACTCAGTACGCTATCACTATGTTATTGCATTCAGATTAGTTAAATTTAGCAAAAATAAAAATTCACAGGAATCTGAAACAATGACATAAAATATCATAAATACACGTCAGGCGAGGAAGCCTCTGCGTGTCATGGGGATGGAGGAGAGACAGAGAGAGAGAGAGAGCCGGAGAGATAGAGAGAGAGATGGTGAGTGTGAGGGGCTTGAAATGGTACAACAGAGACAGCAGTGCAGAGAAAGGGAAAGGAAAAAAAAACGAAGGTAAAGAGGGACAAAGGTGTGGGTGAGGTCATAGAGAGAGAAACAGAGAGTTAAAGAGAAACAGAAGGACAGACAGAAGGGGGGAGAGGGTAAGAAAGAGTGGGGCAAATAGACAGAAAAAGAAAGAAAACTTCAAAAGGTCTTCCGTTGTTCCACATGGATTAGACTGAATCTAAATGAGTTGCTGCAGGCTCGTCCATATATCACAGTTACTGCTGGCAAAGGAGCTGATGATTGAACAGCTGTTTTGTGGCGAGGGCATTGACAAATAAGGCATTGACAAACAAAGTACCCCATCAAAGCCACTCTTCACAGATTGACTAGGGGAGAGCTTCAACTGATTCAATTATAAGTTGATATTTCATATTTTGGTTTCGTGTGATTAGAGCTGATTTCTTTGCAATGATTAGTCATTTCTTGTTCAGTATCGAAACCCGATTGGTCATTTCTGTTTACCCGAGTTTATCCGAAAAGTAAATTGGGCACATTTTAGTAACTTATTTAAACCTTCCACAGATCAGTTCACTTTCCCAGTGGGCCATGAGACTGCCTCAGTTGAATTCCATTCTGTCATCCATAACTTGATTACGACTTTCAGTAGGTCTGGAGTCCAAATGTTTTTGTAGCATCAGCACACAATTTTGGCTTCACCAATTAATCCTTTGAAAGACAATCTTCCTGAAGTCCTTATTACAATCCCTGGCGACAATCTAATACTTACAATCCCTGGTCTCAACTCATCTATCCATGTCAATCCTTATCTCAATCTAGAACTTCCAGCCGTTCAAACATCTTCAAGTAAAACATTGATGAAGTCACGAAAGATGGTTGGGCCTGGAATGCAGTCCTGAGGAACTCCTGCAGAAATGTCCTGGAGCTGAAATGACCAACCACCAATAACCAACAGCCATCTTCATAATTGCCAGGCAGGACCACAACCAGCAACGTGGTTTCCCCTCCGTGTCCTATTTAGTCAAGTTTGGCTCAGGCTCCTTGATATCACAGTTCGACAAACGTGGTCTTGATGTCAAGAACAGTCACACTCAACCCACCTGTTCATGTTCCTGAGTTGTTGTTTATTTATTTAAATGTTTTACAAGGTTTATTTGCTTCCATAGCCTTCAGGTTAATTCCTAAATCAATTTCATTCGGTTTTCTTCTGACATCGGCTTTGTTTAAATTCAACTTTGAGGTTCTTGTTTTGGACTCATTTTGCCTCTCTCAAGCTTAATGAGGAATCCACTTGTATTATGATCAATATTTCCTAAGGGATCATTTATTATGAGTTTGCTAATTTGTATTGATGTATTATGCAATACTGGATGTGAAATAGTGTGACTTGTTACCTTGTCACCTTTCTCCCACACCAAGTACATTGGTCACACTTTTCTCGATTGGATTCCATTTGCCTGTTCTGTGCATTTGAAAAGTCTGTTGCTTTCCTCCTGCAGTTTAAAGCTATGCTCCTCAGTCACATTGAGGATGGGAATGTTTTACTTTGTGCTAGATGTGCAGGAGACCAGGAAAGTCAGTCACGAATCAGTACGGAAAGAAGGTCTCCAGAGAGATCAACAGAATCATTACAATTTTTAGTGTAACTTCAGAATTCTATACAATCAATTGGTCAAATAATTAGTTCATCATGATCCAGCAGTTAAGCTGCTTCATCAATGATCTTCTCACCACCATAAGGTCAAAACTGGAGATGTACTTTGATAATTGCATAATGTTCAGTGCCATTCACAATTGCACAGAAACTAAAACAGTCATGGAGTCATTGAATCTAAGAAAATGCTGTGGCTTCAAGAGGTAGTTTTGTCCAGATTTTTCTTAAAAGTGATGTTGTAAGGCAGCGGTATAGCACAGTCTACAAAAGCCATGAAAGTAGACAGCATGTGACGCCTTGGGGTATTTTTAATTTTGGAACAATAAAAGCAGCCTGACTGTGTGTCGCCAGCTCTAACAGAGCAGGCCTTCCGGTAATTTTCAGTTTTTTTTAGGAATATCTGGAAGCTGGGGTTTCTCTTTGCTGTTGCATTGCTTGTGAAAACAATCTTTATTTTCTGCATTTGCTTTTTTCCAAAGGGTGTTACTATGTTGGAACAGTTAATTAATAATAGATACTATATCATTCAGTTAAGTTTGCCAATAGATTTAAGTTATTCTAACTTCTTTCTTGATTGCGTTTTAAATATAATGTATGAATAAATTGTTTAGCTTAATATCAAGTAGTTTGACGAGTCACGTGCATCTGGAACTTTACTTTTGCCTCTAAAATAAGAAAATGTTAGGATCTAGGCTACCTTCTTGAACTATTTTCAGTCGGTCCGGGCGGGCCATAACAAGTCATACAGCACGGAAACGCGCCATTTGGTCCAACTCTCCTATGATAACCAGGTTTACTAAACTAAACTAGTTCCATTTTCCTGCATTTGGCCCATATTCCTCTAAAGCTTTTCTATTCATGTACCTGTCCAAATGCCTTTTAAATGTTGTAATTGTACTGAGATGTACCACTTCGTCTGGTAGTTGGTTCCATATACGTGCCACCCTCTGTGTGAAAATGTTGCCCTCAAGTCGCTTTAAGGTCTTCTGTCCTTAAACCTATGCCCTCGAGTCTTGGACTCCCATATCCTGGTGAAAAAACTTCATCTATTCGCCCAAGCTACACCCCTCATGATTTTATAAATCTGTATTAGGTCACCCCTTGGTCTCTCTGTTCGATGACACTGCCTAGGGCCCTATAATTAAATATGTAAGTCCTACCATGGCCATCTTGCCTAAATGCAATTCCTCGCATCTATCTAAATTAAGTTCCATGTGCCACTCATGTTAATATGTAACAACTGTTGGTCAACATTGAAGCTTCGGCTGATAAGAGGCAAGCAATGATGCACAATCTAAAACGTTCAACATTCACTCCATCTACCACCGTAGCACATCTGCTGCATCTATAAGATGCAATGCAAAACCTTACCAATGCTCCTGGGACAGCATCTGCCAAAACCTGCCATTTAAAATGATAAAGGACAGCAGATACAAGAGAACGCCACTGCTGTAAACTCCCTTTCAAACCATACGACCCTAACTTGGAAATATATTGCCATTCCTTCAATGTCACCCGATCAAGAAATATCGTTTTCTCAGTCTTCGATCATTCTCAATATTGGTCTGGTCGCTGCTTCTCTCAATAATTCTGACAAACTATCCCGCAGTTTCAGATAACCAAGAATCACGACGTTCATCTGTTGTCAGCCGGATGTCCTTCCGCTCATCTCCACGTCAACATCCACTGCTTCTCGACCAATACATCATTGTTACTATCCACTCTGAGCCAACCCTCTATCATTCTAATTGCCTCTATCAATGGACTCACTGAGATTAAGACTGAAAAGAAACACAATGTGTCAGATTCTGCTTCATAGTTACAGGGATTTGTATTTAGCATTTTCCCAGTAAAACTCTTCTACACCCTCATTGTTAACCCCAGCCTGTCGATGTGACTCCCAAAACTACGCCATACTCTGCAACTGTAATCTCACTAACATTTGGTGTCAATTTACTAGAAGTCCCAGAATATATAAATCCTTGAAACAACTTTGTCTTCTGTGTTATAATGCATCTCTGAAACAGATGAGGTTCAGCCCAGGCCTTCAGGATAAGAGATAGGGACAATTTCAATGCACAACATGATCCTTATCACTACATTTACATCTTATACCTCTCCTCGCACCACTTCTAGTTGTTCAAATCTTTTGGGGAATTCAGAAACCGAAAGGACTCTCCTAAACCTAATATGTATTGCACTGAGAGTTATAAAAACAAAAATAGACACAGTACACATGTATTTTTGGAGCAAATTATTGCAGACGCTGGAATTTGTACTGAAAACAGCAGATACTGGAGATCACAGTTTGTCAGATATCATCCATGCAGACACACGTTTATTTTGTTCATTTGGGCATTAGCTAGGTTGGCATCTATTGACCAGAGGGCAGTTAAGAGTCACAAACACGACTGTAGGTCTCATGTCGCATGCAGGACAGACCAGGTAAAGATGGTAGAATTCCTTTCGGATATTAGTTTTTAGATGGCAAGTAACTTTCAAGCTCAACAATCAATAATGGCCGCATGGTCACCATTAGGTGAGCTTTTTATTGAATGGAAACTTCACTGTTTGTCATGGCGGGGTTTGGCCCTGGAACCCAGAATATTAGCTTTGGATTTTGGATTGCTGGTCCAGTGAGGTTATCATTACATCATCAGCTCCCTCATAAATGTACATTATTCATGTAGCTTACAGAGCAGAGAAAAGGGAGATTTCACCAGATTCTTCAACTCCTCTCTGAATCTCCTCTGGGTCAGTGCGTAAATACAAGTGTTTGTGCAGGAACTGGTGCACATCATCAAGTACGTTGCACTGATTGCCAAATAGAGTGACTTCGATCCTTGGAAAGCCACTGTCTGAGTGACACCGACACAGATATGGATCAAAGTGATGGGCATCAACAGCACCACGAAGCACCCAGAGATGGTGAAGAGCAGAACGATGGAGGTCCTCCTGCTCTTCAGCTCGGCGTCTTTGCCCAACTTCCTAGCACCACTAGTGCTGCTGCTCTTCAGGCCTTGGCGAGCTCTGCTAGCCAGTAGGATGTGCTGGGCAGTGAGAGAATTCAACAACAGGAGCAGGGGAATAGGAAGAAATGCGTTTGAGATGTTGGTGACCCAACGGTGAGCAGCCCAGGCCAGTGAAGTGTGATAACTGGTGATGGTGCGGCAGCCCCACTGTACACTGTTCACAACATAAGCAGGCTCATATCGAAAAGGTAAGGGGATGTTGATCATAATGTTAAGCATGCTCGCAGTGGATATGACTACATTGGCCGTGCTCACAGTGCAATACCTCGCCTTAAATTTGTGGCAGCAAATTGCTACAAAGCGGTCAAAGGTGAAAGCTATGGTAAACCAGATGGAAAGCTGGAGGCTCAGCCCTTGCAGGAAAACATTGAGTCGGCAGATGGGAGTGTAGTTCAACGGCGAGCCTGGGAAATGATTCCTGATGATCTGGTTCACAATCACACTGAAGATAAGGACCATCAGATCTGCCGTTGCCATGGCCCTCATGTAGTGAGTGATTCCTTGGGAAAGGCCGCACTTCCCTTGAGAAAGAATCAACACTGTCATCACGTTCGCTGAAAAAAAAAAATCCGGACATGAGGCATACCAAACTTTCAGAAAACATGTGCATGGATGAGGTCAGGAATTGCAAGACTCTGGGATGCTGCTGGTAATTCTCGACTTTTAAAAATGAAAAATAGTGCCCTCTCAGAGTCAATGCATTGTCTGTGCCGTGGAATTAATCAGAAGGTAATTTTGTACGGCTTGGTCTCCATTTTTTTTTCTAATTTAGAAGCAGATCAGAGAAGATTTCCCTGCCTCATTCCTGGGATTAATGTCTTTTTTTGGTGAAGAAAGGTTATGCCTGTATCCATTTGAGTCCAGAAGGATGTGAGGTGATATCATTGAAACATTTAAGATCATGAGGGCACTGGATAAAGTGGAACACCTGGAGCTGGTTTTCTCTTGAGCGACGAGATTAAAACGAGAGGACACAGTTTAAGAATAAGCAGTTTCCCATTTCAAACCGAGATATGGAGATTTTTATTCTCTCAGAGGGTGGTTAGCATATGGAATCTTTTTCACCTAAACATAGTTGCGGCTGAGTCTAGAAGACTGAGTTCAGTACAATTTGGATACACATGGGATTCAAGGGCAACGAAATGCAGGTAGGACAGTGGAGATCACTCAGATCAGCCATGATCCTACTGAAAGGTGGCAGGTGTTCAAAGGGTCAAATGGCCTATTCCTGCTTCTCACACATATGTTCCGATTCTACTCTCCTATGGCTTACTTCTGTCAAAAATGTTGTCATTTTGAAATGTCTGCCACCGCCATCAAGAATCTGTCTGTCTCAGGGTCATATGTAAATGAGGATTCTGCCTCCACAGCTCTGTCGGTGGCAAGAAGTTCCAAAGACTCACAACCCACTGAGAGAATAAATTCCTCCTCATCTCAGCATTATTTCATCACTCCTTCACTCTGTGCTTATTTTCACTGGGACATTTCACAACAGAACAGGCAAGAAAAATGTCACAACAAAATGATCAGGAAATTCAAGGATTATAATGATGGGAAGGAGAATTTCTTTCAGAACAGCTTGTGGTCCCGTTTTCAGGTGAAAGCAGAAACAGCCAAAGAACTCCCATGAGGGGAACCATCCTCCAGCATTTACATGGTCGAGCCCCTTAAGAATCCAATATGTGTCAATGAGGTCACCTCTCATTCTTCTACACTCCAGTGAGTAGAGTCCAAATCTGTTTAATCTTTGGTCATAACACACTCCCTCCACTCTTGTGATCATCCTGATGCACCTTGTCTGAATTGCTTCCGATGGTTTTTATTTTCTTTTCCTCAATAACAGTTCGAAAACTGCACACAGTACTCCAGGTTTGGTCTCACCAGCACCATATACAGTTGCAGTAAGACTTCCTTACACTGATGCTCAAACCCCCTTGAAATATGGACCAACATTCCGTTAGCTTTCCTGATTAGCGGCTGCACCTTTGTGCTAGCTTTCCATGTTTCATGCACAAGTACCTTAACTAATTTTGTGTTACAGCTTCCTGCAGCTTTTTTTGTGTTTAAATAAAACTCTGTTCTTTTGTTCTAACTTCCAAAATGAACAATGTGATATTTTTTCCACATTACTCTCCATTTGCCAATGTTTCACTTAACCTATCAATATCTCTCTGTAAACCGTTGTACCTTCTCACAATCTCCATTTCCATCTATGTTTGGCGTCATCTGCAAATTTAGCTACAGTACATTCATTTCCATTCGCAACGTTGTTAATATATATTGTAAACAGTAGCAATCCCAGCACTGACCTCTGTGGATCCCCATAGGTCACGGAAGGTTAAGCTATAAGCGAATACTTTATCAGCACTCGCAGTCTCCTGGCCATTGGACAATTCTCAATCCAGACTATTAAGTTACCTCCAAGAGCATGGGCTCTTATGACTCATCCTTTTGTGAGGAACATTGTTGAACACCTTCTGACATCCCAATTAAAACACATCTACTGATTCCCCTCTATCCATTCTAGTTGAGACTTCCTGAAAAATTTCCAATAAATTAGTCAGTCACAATTTTCCTTTCATGGAGCTGTGCTGACTCTGCTCGATGAGATTAAGATTTTCCAAATGGTACGCTATCTCATCTTTACTAATTGATTCCAATATATTTTAAACAATCCACATAGTAACCCATGTTTGCCTCCCTCTCTTTTGAAATAGCTGTGTCACGTTGTCAGTTTTCCAAACCTCTGCTAATTCTGCATAATCCAAGGATTTTTTAAAAAATTACAGCCAATACATCCATTATCTCTGTAGCTATCTCTTATTGGATCAGGGCCAGGGAACATATTTGCCTTTAACCCCCTTCGTTTTCCAAATATTCCTTCTTCAGTGATGCAGATGGGGCTGAAATCCTCCATAGTACTCTGTAGCATTGTAAGATGCTCAAAGTATCTTCCAACGAAAGGACTGATGCAAAATACCTGCTTAACTCCTCTGCCATTTTCTTGTTTTCATTAGTTGGGTTAAGCACAGTTGTTTACAACCCAGGCAGGACCAGTTACTCTCAAACTGAAACTGATGGTAATGAAGAGCAGGCAAACTCAACAACAAGCAGGAGATTCAGTTGTTCGGTGGGTATGCAAATTGCAAAGACTCAATTCAAAACCGAACAGGCAAGAGTAATGTCACAGCAGCTTCTACCTACTTACCAGGAATTCCAAAGATTGCAAGAATGGGAAAGAGAATTTCTATTGGAAGTGCCTCTGGTGCCATTTTCAGGTGAAAGTCGAAACAGTCAAAATGACGAAATGCATTGAAACACACTCAATTTATGCACAAGCCAATCCTCCGGTGAAAGAGTGAACAGATCTCATTAGACACAGCATTTTTAACAAACAAGTTAATGTCTCACGTCCTTGTGTAGTATTTACAGTGAGCCCTGTAATCACCAGAGAATCAGGGCCAGTGTCTGCAGGTTCCACAGCTCTGACTTTCAGAGGACCATGAGGGACCTGACTGCCTCGGTCTAACCTTAATTAATTGTGGAGTGTAAGGTAATCCAGGATGGAGGTACAAAGCATCAGGTTTCACACTTTTAAATCAAACTGTGCGACTCTGGCGAATGTGATACTTCAACCCAGGCCTTCTTGGCCGGGAAAAGAAATCATACAACAATACCACATGAGCCCACAGTCGCACCATTCTAATCTTATCCTTCTCTTACTCCCTTTAGTTATGCATCCAGTGAGAAATGAGAAAGTATTCTTAACAAAATTACTGAATGGCCCTAACCCACGCTGACCCTCACACCAGTGCTTGGATCCATAGCTTAAATTTAAGGCTTTGCCCATTTAAGATAGAGCTGACAACAAAAGATTTCTGTCAGAGGGTTGTTAGTCTTTGAGATTCCCTTTCTCAAAAAGCAATGGATGCAGAATCTTAAACTATTTTTAAACTGCAGGTAGGTAGATTATTGATTATAAAGTGGATTAAAGATTATTAAGGATATTCAGAAATGGAGAGTTGATGTTAAAATCATAGTCAACGATTATCTTACTGCACTGTCTACATTGACTGGGCTTCAGACAAATGAAGGGGGATCTCCTACAAACCCAGAAAATTCTAACAGGGGCAAAGACATAAAGGTGTTCCCGATGAAAGGGGAGTCTAGAACCAGGGCTAACAGTTGAAGCGTATAGGTCATTTAAGACAGTGATGATACTGTGGCTTTAAGAGGTTTATTTTGTCCCATGTTTTTCTTTTAAAGTAATAGTTTTAAAGCAGAGGTGTTGAACAGTCGACCAGTGTCACTGGAGTAAACAGCTTGCGATACTTTGTATTTCTTTTTTAAGTTGGAATAATCGAAGCAGCCTGAATGGGCGGGGTCAAGCTCTTGCAAAACCAGGATTTTTAGTTTTTAGTTTTCTGCAGTTACTGGTGGGATCTTGAAGAAGTAGAAGCTATTTTTACCCTCTCTCGGTTCCAGCTAAAAGCTGGGAGTGCTCTTCCTGCTGCTGGAATTGCATGTGAGACAACCTGTTTTCTGAATTTGTCTTTTGTCAAGGGTATGTTTTTTGGATGTGACTATGTTGGAACAGCTACTTAGTAATAGTCGCTGTATCTATCACTCTGTTCAGTTTCCCAGTTGAATTATTCCAATTCCTTCTTTCTTTTGTTGAATTTTATAGTGGATAAGTAAAGTGTGTTTTGCTTTAAATCCGGTAGTTTGATCAATCAAATTGCATCTGGTATGCAACACCTCACATTTACCTTTAAAATAAGAAAACGTTAGTGTCTAGATTATCTTCTGAATATTTTGAGGGCCTTTGGTCTGGACCATAGTGTGCTATCTTACTGAGTAACAGTGCAGACTTAAAGGGCAAAGTGTATTTGCATTTGTATTTTCAATTCCCATCTCACATTCATGTGGTAAAATGGCACTCAAATCAATGTGCTGACATCAACAAGCAGTCTGAACCGCTTCTCATGATGTGATATTGCTAAAAAACAAGTGTGGTTGTCCGCACAACTTTCAAGCTATCAAAGTCCCTCAAACTCTCCTGATTCATTCAAGTGTTTTTCCTTTCTTCAAGAAATTTCGAGAAGGAGCACCAGATTGCTGAAAATTAGAACAAACTTCTGGTAAAACCAATACATGTCAATGTATCAGAGAATTTTGCACCGGGAAAACCATAACCCATTAACCCGTTACTAATTAAAAATCTGTCCAACTCTTTTTTATAAATTCCACAATTTGCATTCCCTAGATATTCCATAGGTACCCTTGTGGGAAGAAATGTCTCTTCATCTCTGTTTTAAATCTGTGACGACTTATCCTAAAATGGTGAGTCGTGTTCTGGATTTCCACACATGCGAAAACATTCTTCCATGTTTACTTTGTCAAGTATCAAGTCATGTGTGAAATATACATGAAGCAGCAGTTTTAGCAGATGCCGATGTTGTCTCACGTATATCATTACATGTTGCGTGATGGTTATGTGGGAATTCAGAAGGAGATTGGAGGGACAGAATATATGGGGATGAAACGAGTGTTAGGGAGAAAACTGTAGGATGCAAAGCTCGTAAAGCTGTAAGTCCTAAACCGAAAATATATAAAGAAAATGATATGCATTCATTGAAACTATGCTAGAAATGCAAAAGCTCATTGTTGGAGTTTCAGTCGGAAACCGATTGTAGTGTTGGGAATGTCTAAGGAATCCTCAGAAAAGAGTGCAACTGGAAAGGAAATAGTTATGAAACCGTATGTGTGTTAAACATTTTTCCTTAATTTTTGATAAAAGGAATCAAAGGAATGATGGTTTTACATCTTTTATTTCAAAATCAAGAGCTCCTGAAGTAATAGCAAAACATCAGATGTGAAATGCCACAGGCCAGGAGTGATCCCAAAACCTTGATTGGAGTGACCTGGAAGCTGCAGGCAATAGGAAGAAGAAGAAGAGTGGAGGAGAAATAAGGAGTCTATCACTGCTTCAGGATCAAGTTGCTGATTACGAGCCGACATTGTACAGAGCTGTAACTGAAGCATCAGATAAAGCTGACTGGTGGGACAACAATTTTAATATTCTCATGAACAGTGCTGAGGAGGTTCCCCAGCAGGCCATCATTTTGAAGAAGACGTGCTTGTGGAACGTCGCTTGTTTGGGGGCTGCTGTAAGCTGAGGATTGGTGGCGAAATCCTCCAAGAAAGTATGTAGAATTCCATTGGAGGAAATTTAGAGCTGTGGCAGAATTGTCGCTGAAAGTTGTGCTCCAAATGCTGAGTGGACTGTTCAGGAAAAGCTTTAGGTAAGTCAATGTTGTACCTCTTCTTTCATGGGTAACATTTATGTTGATCACGATTTGCAAGTGAATTTGTATTACATTTGGTTTAGATATGAGCAAAAATTGTTAAAATGAGATTTACGTTGCATTTCACGTTGTGTCATTCAGTAAATTCAGTTCTTTTGACTTACTGACCTCTATGTAATTCAAAACAATACATTCAATGATAGTTCTTCAGTTTAAATTTGCAGTCATTTTGAAATTCTGGGAATCAGAATTTCATCGAACTCAATATCCATTTCGTGCTTTCCCCTGATACTGTTTGATCCCTGTAACCCAAAGAACAAAATTAACTTCGACTTGAGCACATTCCCCTCAACCTCTTCCTGTAACAGAGAATTCCAGAAGCTCACCACTCTTTCGGTGAAGAGGTTTCTCATCATCTCAGACCCGAATAGTCTACTCTGTTTCCTAAGACAAAAACGTAAGTTTCTGGACTCCCTGGTCTTTGGAACATTACTTCTATTCTTGCTTTGTGTCGCCTTCTTCGAGTTTTATGGAATTTTTTGTTTATACGTTCCCCACCCCACTTTCCTATAAACTCCAACAAATATAGTTTTTAACGATCGAGCCTGTCTTCATAGGTCAGTCATGCCATCCCAGGAGTCCGGTAAAAAAAATCATCATGCCCCCTCCATCGCTAAAACATCAGTCATCAGATAAGGAGACCAAAACTGCACAAGTAGTTTTGGTGTGGTCGCACAAAGACATTAGACAATTGCAGCAAGATATCCGTGTACCATCTTTCAAACACCATCGCTGTGGAGACGACATTTCACTTGCTTTCTTCACTACCTGCTGCACCTGCATTCTTACTTTCAGGAACTCGTGGACAAGGATATTCAGGATTTTTTGCACCTTCTTATTGCAAATCTATCGCCATTCACATCATAGTCTATCTTCCTTTTTATGTTATCAAAGTCGATAACCTCACTTTTATCCACCTTCCATCTTAGTCCACCGTACATTTTTCCCATCCACACAACTTAGAACATAGAACATAAGACATAGAACTGAACAGCACAACAACGGGCCCTTCAGTCCATGATGCTGTGCCGAACAGGACGCCAAATTAAACTAAGATAACAACGTGTAGAGCTGGATGAACACAGCCTTCCTGCTCCTATGATGCTGCTTGGCCTGCTGTGTTCATCCAGATATACACCTTGTTATCTCAGATTTTCCAGCATCTGCAGTTCCTACTATCTCTGGCCAAATTAAACTCATCCTTTCTGCTGGCCATTGTTCTGCATCCCTCCATTCCTTGCCTATTCGTGCGCTTATCTGAAAGTCCCTTAAATGACCCCATTGTATGTGCCTCCACCACCACCCCTGGCAGTGCGTTCCAGATTCCTAACATTCTCTGTGCAAAAAACTTGCCCCTCACGTCCCCTGTGAACTTCCCCCACAACCTTAAATGCATGCCCCCCGTATTAGACATTTCAACTCTGATTAAAAAGATTCTGACGGTGAACCCTTACGATGCAGATCATAATTTTATAAACTTCTATCGGCTCCCCTCAGTGTGTGCTGCTTCAGAGAAAACAACCCCATCTTTTTCTCAGATAACAAGGTGTAGAGCTGGATGAACACAGCAGTCTAAGCAGCATCAGAGGAGCAGGAAAGCTGATGTTTCGGGCCTAGACCCTTCTTCAGAAATGGATTTCTTCATTTCTGAAGAAGGATCGAGGCCTGAAACCTTAGCTTTCCTGCTCCTCTGATGCTGCTTGGCCTGCTGTGTTCATCCAGCTCTATACCTTGTTAAGTCAGATTCTCCAGCATCTGCCGTTCCTACTATCTCTGAACCGATCTTTTTCTAGCCTCTTCTTTAACTCATACACTCTAATACAGGCAACATCCTTGTAAATCTCTTCTGCAGCCTTTCCAAAGCCTCCAGATCATTGAATGCAATACTCCAAATGTGCCCGATCCAAAATCTTGTTCAAATCATGCGGGATTATTTCTGCGTCGTCCTTACAGATCACGCTCCCAACCAGCTTTGTGTCACCTAAAAATTTGAAGATATTACATTAATTCCCTTAGCTAAACCAATAATCTATATTGTGAATAGCTGGGGTCCAAACACGGATTCATCTTTTTGTAGAATGAGGAAGTAATAATACCATAAGGTGTTGGAGCAGAAGTAGGCATTTGTGGTACCCAATTGGTCACTGCTTCCCGTTCAGAAAAAGATCTGTTAATAAGTCTTTCTTTCGTGTCCACCAACCATTGCACTCGCGATATAAGTACAATACCTGCAATTCCAAACGGTTTAATTTTACATGCTATCTCTATTATCGGAGATTCCTCAAAAGGTTTTCATCGTCCAAATAAACAATACCGACTGAATCTCTCAATCAACTTTAAAAGTTACATCTTCAAATTATTCCTGTACGTTTGTCAAGCACAATTTCCCATTTGTAAACCATTGCTGATTCTGTTCAGTCCTGTCACTATTTCCAAGTAGTCTGATTTTAAATGTTTTCGTATCGACTCTTGCATTTTTTTATCACTGCTGACATCAGGCCAAGTGTTCAAAAACTCCCCGTTTTCTAACTTTGCTTTTTCAATGTTGGCGTTAAATTTGCAACCCTCCATTCCATAGAAACAATAGTTTATGATTGAGATGGGCAGATTTTTGTAAGTATTGGACTCAAGCATGACGGGGTGAGACAGGAATATGAGTTGAGCATTTTCATACATAACGTCATTGAATGGAGAAGGAGAGTAACCAGACTGAATGGCCTACTTCTGATTCACCATCTTATAGTCTTATTATTTCCTCAATCTCCAAAACGATTACTTAATGTTAAAGCTGCTGAAGGTCTGAAAACAAACAGCAAGTGCTAGAAAAATATCAGTGGTCAGAGAGCATCTGGGAGAAAGACTTATCTCAGATCCACGAGAGGTTAATGGTTGTCCTCCCTATCTGTACAAACAGTACTGCAGTCAAAGGATAATCGTTCACCCCCTTCCTCCTCCAACACAACCACCAATCACATTTTTCGTCCACTGCCATTATTCCAAATGGACTATTCATATCAACACACTTTGGTACTTTCTTCCATCATTCCCAATTTGTCAAACATCTACATGTCGGACATACTTGTTTATCTCCTCCCTGCTTGTTGTTCAAGATCCCAAACACTTTGTCCAGGTGGAGCAGTGTACTTTACAGCTTTCAATCTTGTCTGCCACATTCACTGTCCACAATGCAGTCTCCTGTGCATTGAAGAGATGAAAGGAAAACCGGGAGACCGCTTTCAGTGCACCATCCTGTTCACATGCTCACATGTTAGGAACTGGACCACAGCAGCTTTCGAGAAAAGACTAACACAAGTTCGAGGATCAGCACCTCATTTTGTTTGGAGCTACGTTACAGCTTTTGGGGCTCAATATTGAATTCAGCAACTTCAGACTCTGATTCTGTTCTCCACTTAGATACTTTTCCTGTCACCACCATCAGTGGAGTGTTTTTAGCTTTTTTTGCGTGGTTTTGCCTTCATTAGAGCTCATTTCTAATTGTGTCATTCGCACCTACAGCAGATCTATGCCCTTTATAACAATTACCATTGTCTTTATGTTTTGTTTTGACATGAAATACCTCCAATCTTCCCTAGCTCTTCTGTTCCAATTGCCCACCCCTCTTTTCAGCAACACAAAACTCGTGACTTTTCCACTTTTGTCGGTTCCAAATAACAGCCATTCAATTTGCAACATCACCCTGCTAGTGCACTCAGGATTGATATTTAGGTCCACAGTGATATTTTTTTCCAATATTCTGGCACAGAACAACTGGGCAAGTGTCCCCAAAGATTTGGTTTAATTGTAGAGGTGCAGTGTTTGGACACATTCCTGTTTTTCTACAATAGACAGTTCCTTGTATGCATGAATGTATGCAGCCTTGATTTAGCACAAATGCTAACTGAGGAGGACTGACTCTGTTTGAATTTTTCATTCCTTGATTATCAGCCCGCTCCTCTCCACATTTTTCTGACTCCGGCTGGCTGAGTTCCGACTGTCTGCAATCTGACTCTTGCATAAGCCTCATGCGCCCAATGTACTGGTGTGATAATAAGGAGGAGGGTCTCCATACTGTTCTACAATTTCGGAAGATCAATTTTGATAACTATGTTAGCTCCTCGTAGCGACCAATTGCAGCACTGTTTCATGCAATACCATGACCGAAGGTAGTTCGCAAAAGTGTCAATCAGACATAAAGTGATGCCATGCAACATTCCAACTTTCAACCATGAATCGCGAGAACGCTCTCAATGTGTTTTTTTAAAGGCACAGTTTCTGAGGACGAAGCAAGAACTAATTGATTTGGAGGGCAAATCCGGAATTCGCAAGATTTTCCCTCTTGTCAAAGGTGATTAATGACAGCTATTCCTCCCCGGCACACATCACACGGCAGAATACGCTCTTGGAGACCGCCTTCCTTTGTGGTCACCTGTCAGAGCAGAGCATGCGCAGTTCGAGCCCAGCTCATTGAACAGGGCGGGACCTTGCATTGCCTGAGCAACAGCACGGGCGTCTCTCAAAGGCAGCATCGCACCCGCCTGCGAAGGAAGGATGTGAACGCTCATGGCCCGAGGAGATATCGGATGCTCGGCGGCATAGGACCGTGGGAACTGCAACTTCCATTACTTAACTGCTGTCAGTAAATCTTTCTGCAACCACCTTCGATTTTGACCTTGTTTCTTTCTCAACAGGCGCTGCTCAAAAGGCTGAGCAGTTAAGTATTTTCTGCTTTCATTTTCAGCGTTTTGTATTTTACACAGGCATGCTCTCACTCGTGGCAAAATCTGCACGTTGCTTAGACGTCTCACAACCTCTCAAACCTGAGTGGAAATAAGTCATCTTCGTTCCTGAGGCACTGCCAAAGAAGAATTGAGACATGGAGCCATATCCTTTATGAAAGGAAAAGCAAGAACAGTGTTGTCTGCGTCAGAGCAATCTTTCCTCTCAAGGGGCAATTATAGAAGTACAGACAATACTTGGAGGAGAAGGTCATTCCAGCCTGTTCTGCCGTTCAGTGTGATTATGGCCGATCATTGACCTCAGTACCCTGTTCCTGTTTTCTCCACATACCTTTTCATTCCTTCGACCCCTAAGATCTACATGCAATACCTTATTGAAAACATTCAATGTTCACACCACAACTGCTTCCTTTGGAAGACCTGTCCACAGATTCACTACTCTCTGGGTGAGGAAACGTATCCTCATCTCAGTCCTAAACGGCCTGTCATTTATCCGTAAACAACGATTCCCTGTTCTGTCCTAATCAGAAATATATTTCTGAATTTACGCTGTCTCGTCCTGTTAGAAATCGAAAGGTTTCTGTGAAAACCAACCCTCTATCTCCCTCCATCCTAAATTCGACTGAATGTACACCAGCCAATTCAGTGTCTCTTTATATGTCATTACTGCCATCCCAGGAATCAGACTAGTAAAATGTCTCACACTACCTCCACAGTTAGAACGTCCCTCCTCAGACCTTAACAGTAAACAGTATTTTAAAAGTGGCCTCACAAATGCCAGTACAGCCACAACATGACATCCCAACTGTTATGTTCAGTGCTCTGACCAATGAAGGCACACGTGCCAAACATCTTCTTTACCACGTTGTCTGCACTGCAAACCACTCTTGCGGAACTGTGCAGCTGCACCCCATGGTCACTTTGTTCTGGAAGAAAGAGACTGCTATCAAGGCTGCATTTGTCCGAGTGTGGCATCAAGGATTGCGAGAAAAATGTAACCAATGGTATCAGAGGGCAAACATTCTGGTGTCTGGTGTCATGCCAGACACATAGGAAGATGATCACGGTTGTTGGAGTTCAGTTGCCTCAGCTCCAGGATATCTCTGCAGGAGTTCCTCAAGACAGAGTCCTGGGCCCAACCATCTTCATCTGCTTCAGCAATGACCTTCCTCCATCTTAAGGTTAGAAGTGGGGATGTTCGCCAATGATTGCACAACGTTCAGCACCATTCGCAACTCCTCAGGCTGCAGCAAGTAACATTAACATCACACAAATCCCAGGCTGTAAACATCAACAATAAGAGACAATATAAGCAGTGACACTAGATGTTCTATAGTGTTACCATTATCGAATCCTCCATATCATGGGGGGTGGGGTGTTATCAATGACCAGAAACTCAACTGGATTCACTATTGAAACACAGTGGCTCCAAGAACACCTCAGATGCTACGAATATTGTGGATACTAACACACCTCCTGACTCCCGAAACGTGGTCCACCACTTCCAAGGCACAAGTCAGGAATGTGATGGAAAACTTCCAACGTGCCTGGATGAGGTCAGCCCCAACAACACTCAAGAAACTTGCCACCACTCAGGACAAAGCAGACCGCATGATTGGCACTACATCCACAAGCATCCATTCCATTCACCACCGACGCTGAGTAGCAACAGTGTGTACTATCTACAATATTGCACTGCAGAAAGTCACCAAAGATCCTCGGACAGCATCTTCTAAACCCATGATCACTTCTACCGAGAAGTACAAGGGCAGCAGCGAGAAATAGAAAGAGAGAGAAAAAGAGAGAGAAAGACAAAAAAAAAAAGAAAAAAACAAAAAACTTCTTACAGATTGACGAGGCTCTGCCCAATGAGAGTACTCGGCAGCAGGAACTCTCAATATACTTGTGCCAAATTACAAGCAGTGGAGCAACCACTGATGGTCATGTGACTATGAATGAATTTTTACTTAGTAGAGTTGTTCATATCCTGGTATTTATAGCCACAAATTATGCATTTCATTTATAAGGATGTGTCCCCCATTTCTGATCCACACTTCGGCAGGGGTTACAGCATTATCGGAACATTTGTGAAATGAAGCTCCAGATCATCAAGAAAATGTGAGAGCTGGTACAGTTGCAACATTTAAAAGACATTTAGAGACGTGTAAAAATAAGAAATGTTTGGAGAGAAATGGACCAATTTCAGGCAGGTGGGAATACTTTATTTGGGATGATAGTCGGCATGGACTGGTTGTACCGAACGGCCTGTTTCCATGTTTGTTTTTCTCTAAGAAACTATTACCTTTCGTTACAAGAAATCTTATACATAATGTTAAATAGTGAATGATCATATTATACTTGCAGCAAGGTAGGTGAATTGGCGACACAAATAGAATAAACAAGTATGATCTGATTGCCATCATGGAGACATGGCTGGACAGTGAGCGATATTGGAACCTGAAGTTTCGACAACAAAAGGTCAAGATGAATACCTTGAATGCTACAGAACAACAATGGGTAAGAATAATTGATTGGAGCTGGCAATGTCGCAAATCTGTTCCCACTGTTTAAAAAGACTGGAGAAAGAAAACATAGAA
>NW_025968448.1:0-25000 GCF_021869965.1 Rhincodon typus | reverse complement strand
TCTTGATATCATATGGAGTGAATCAAATCGGCTGAAGGCTGCTATCTGTAATGCTGGGGAGCACTGGAGGAGGCCGAGATGGATCACCAACTTGGCATTTCTGGCTGAAGATTGCTGTGAATGCTTCACCCTTATCTTTTTGTGCCTGTGTTAGGCTCTTCCATCGTTGAGAATGGTGTTATTTGTGGGGCCTCCTCCTCCAGTGAGTTGTTTAATTGTTCACCACCATTCACAACTTGATGTGACAGGACTGCAGAGCTCTGATGTGTTGATTGTGTAATCTTTTGGCTCTTCTACCACTTGCTGCTTATGCTGTCTCACATGCAAGTAGTCCCATTTGGTAATGTCACCAGGTTGACAGTCATTTTCAGGTATGCCTGGTGCTGCTCCTGGCATGGCCTCTTGCACTCTTCACTGAACCAGGCTGATTCCGAGCTTGATGGCAACGGTTGAGAGGGGCCATTAGATTTCAGATTGTGCTGGAGTACAATTCTGCTTCTGTTGATGGCCCACAGCACCTCATGGATGCCCAGTATCGAGTTGCTAGATCTGTTTGAAGTCCGTCCTGTTAGTATAGAGGTAACATCCCACAACAAGATGCAGGGTATTCTCAATGTAAAGGCAGGACTTTGTCTCCACAAGGACTGTGCAGTGGTCACTCTTACTGATACTGTCCTGGACAGATGCATCTGCAGCCGGCGGGATGGTAAGGATGACTTCAAGGATGTGTTTTTCCCTCGTTGGTTCCCTCACCACCTGCCGCAGACCCAAGCTGGTAGCTACGTCCTTTAGGATCCTACCAGTTCAATGTTGCCGAGCCACTCTTGGTGGTGGACACTGAAATCCCCCAGAGTATATTTTGCACCCTTGCCACCTTCCGTACTTCCAACTGTCGTGCAACATGGAACTGTACTGATTCATCAGCCGAGGCAGGGCGGTATGTGCTAAACATTAGGAGGTTTCCTTGCTCATGCTTAACCTGAATCCATGAGTCTTCATAGGGTCAAGAGTCAATGTTAAGGAGTCAGAGAGCAACTCCCTCCTAACTGTATACCACTGTGCTACCACCTCTGTTAGGTCTGCCCTGCGGGTAGGAGAGGACATATCCAGGGATGCTAATGGTGGCATCCGAGATATTGTCCGTCAGGTATGATTCCATAAATATGACTATGTCAGGCTTATTAATGACTAATCTGAGACAGCTCTCCCAATTTTGGCACTAATCCTCAGATGTTCATAAGGAGGGCTTTGCTAGGTTGACAGGACAGTTTCTGCCATTGTCTATTCCGGTGTCTACGTTGATGCTGGGTTGTCCAGCAATTTCATTTCTTTCTTGAGAATTTGTAGTGATTGATATAACAGTAGCTTGCTAGGCCATTTCAAAAGGCAACTGACAGTCAACCACATTGCTGTGGGTATGGAGTCACAAGTAGGCTGGACTAGATGAGGATGGCAGATTTCCTTCCCTGAAGGACATTTGAGAGTCAGATGAATTTTTCAATAGTTGACAATGATCACTTACTCACCTGTGTACATTTACACACTTGTATACATTTCTCCTACTGAAGAAGAAAATCAGGAGGGCAAAAAGGGGGCATGAGATAGCTTTGGATTCACCCTGATCTTATCAGCCAAAGAGATTCTTTAAGTATGTTAAAGGATAAAGAATAACGAGAGAGAGAATAGGACCTCTCAACGACCAAAGTGGACATGTATGTGTGGAACTGCAAGTGATGGGCGAGGTCCTCAACAAATATTTCTTCTCCGTGTCTACTGTGGAGAAAGACAAGACGACTTGGGAACCTGGGGAAGATATCGTGAGACAGTCCATATCACAGTATAGGAGGTGTTCGACATATTAGAATGTACGAAGTTGGATAAATCTCCTGGTCCTGACCAGATATATCCAAGAACCCTGCAAGAAGCTAGGGAAGAAATTGCCGGGGCCCTGGCTGATATATTTGCATCACCGTTAGCCACGGGTGATATTCCGGAAGGCTGGAGGGTAGCAAATGTTGTGCCTTTATTCAAGAAGGGCTGCAAAGAAAATCCTGGGAATTATAGACCAGTGAGCTTAATATCGGTGGTAGGTAAGTTACTTGAGAAGATTCCGAGGGATAAGACATACATGCATTTGAAAAGATAGGGCTTGATTAGAAGTAGTCAGCATGGCTTTGTGCGTAGGAGGTCATGCCTCACAAATTTGTTAGAGTTCTTTGGTAAAGTGACCAGGAAGGTTGATGAGGGCAGGGCAGTAGACATAGCCTGTATGAATTTCAGTAAGGCCTTTGATAAGGTTCCATATGGTAGGCTGCTCCGGAAGGTTAGGTCACACGGAATCCAGGGAGAGCTGGCTTGAGAAGGATGCTTGTCTGACTGGAGGCCTGTGACTCATGGTATCCCTCTGGGGTTGGTGCTGGGCCCATTGCTGTTTGTTATCTATATCGATGATTTGGATGAGAATGTAAAAGGCATGATTAGTAAGTTTGCGGATGACACTAAAATAGGCGGTATCATGGACAGTGAGGAAGGTTATCAGAAATTGCAGCAGGATCTTGATCAGCTGGGGAAGTGGGCTGAGAAATAGCAAATGGAGTTTAATATAGAGAAGTGTGCATTTTGGAAAGTCAAATCCAGGTAGGAGTTTCAGAGTGAATAGTAGGGCCTTAAGGAGTGTAGTGGAAGAGAGGGGCCTTGGACTTCACGTGCACACTTCTCTGAAAGTGGAGTCACAGGTAGACAGGGCAGTGAAAGTGGCTTTTGGCACACGGGCCTTGATCAGTCAGGGTACCAAGTACAGAAGTTGGGAAGTTATGATGCAGTTGTATACGACGTTGGTGAGGCCGCACTTGGAGTATTGTGTTCAGTTTTGGTTGCCTTGCCATAGGAAGGATTAAACCGGAAAGAGTGCACAAGAAATTTACAAGAATGTTGCGAGCACACAAGGGACTGAGTTATAGGGAGAGGTTGAACAAGCGAGGACTTTTTTCTTTAAAGGGTAGGAGACTGAAAGGGGGGGATGTTATAGAAGTGTATAAGATCATGAGAGGCAAGGATAGGGTGAATGCACTCAGTCTTTTTCCCAGGGTTGGGGAAATTGAGGACTGGAGGGCATCAGTTCAAGGTAAGAGGGGAAAGAATTCATGGGAACCTGAGGGGCAACTTTTTTTTTTAAAAACACAGAGGGTGGTACACATGTAGAATGAGCTGCCAGCGGAAGTGGTTGAGGTGGATACATTAACAACATTTAGAAGCCATTTGGACAAATACACGGATAGAAAAGGTTTAGAAGGATATGGGTCAAACGGAGGGAAATGGGGTTAGTGGGGATCGACATTTTGGTCGGCACAGACCAGTTTGGGCCAAAGGGCTTGATTCTGTGCTGCAAGACTAGAGGACTCTATGAAACTCATTAACACCAGTGTTAATGCATTTGCAGTTTCTTTTTAGAAAGTACATGTTCATACAGGCTTTCTCTCTGGGGGATAGTGGGGAGGTGGTGGAAGGAATCCTGGTCTCCTTCCATGACCAGTAAATCCTTGTATGGGGCTTGAATCTGGAGGTTCTGGCCCCAGAGATAGGGATGTTCTCACGAGGCCACAAGAGCCTATAGCATCTCTTTATCTTTTCTTTTATCCTCATTTCAGAGGGTTGGGTCTTCAGAGACCATAGGTGTGAGGCTGGAAAAGCACAGCAGGTCATCAGAGGAGCAGAAAAGTCAGCATTTCAGGCTGAAAAGTTGATTTTCCTGCTCCTGAGTTGCTGTCCGACTTCCAGCACCTGCAGTCCTTATTATCTCCAGGTCATGAAACTCCCATTGGATTGGTCCAGCCTCACGGGCAAAGATCTACAGTGGTTTGCCGTTGGTATATTGGGAATGACATTCAAGTTGTTTGGTCATATTACAAGGATAGCTTCCATAGCCAAAAATGCTAACACCATAAGGCCTCCAAAACGTCTCTTTCTGTACGCAAAAGTAGTTGTCCAAAGCATGAACGTTATTTGCACAGACTTAATTTCAACAATTAAACCACTGACATTTCCTGACCAACTGAGCATGTCCAGAACTTTGTGCTTTTGTTCAGAGAGCTTTACCAAGATAGAACATCAGTTTTGGAAAAAACCTAAGGATGTAAAATCTCTTAACATTTAAATAAAGTTACAAGCCTTAAAGAAATTATGAAGTGATTACTAAAACTGGATGTTGTGATTTATTGTGCCAAGGACAGCTGAGAAAAGCACCAAATAAAACATGGGAGAAAAAACATTTGATGGATTATTTGCAATCAAGAACTTTTGAATGGTTACTTACTGGTTCTCATTCTGAAAACAAAGCTTCAATAACCAAAATTAATTATATTTCAAAACTTGGAGACAATTATTACTTTTAAGAGCAGTTCTGAATCTCATTACCAGTTGAAAGAAAATTGAAACCAACGATCTATAGACCGAACAGTAACACTGCTATTAGTAATGGTAATTTCATTATCCTACTCTATGTCCCTTAACCAAGCTTTTTCAGAGGTACATGTGCTGGTATACACTTCTGCATCCAAGTGGTTAGAATAAGGACTCTTTTAGAAGATTTTGCACTTATACACAATTTTTAAAAAATTACTCACAGGATCTGAACTTTGCTGCTGGACTGGCATTTACTGACCATTCCTAGTTGCCCTTGAGGAGGTGGTGGTGAATTGTATTCATGAACTGCTGCATCCATGGGCTGTAGCTAGACCCAACATGCTGTGAGGTTGGGAATTCCAGTACTTTGATCTAGTGATACTGAAGAAATAACAATATATCTCCAAGTCAGGATGGGGAGTTATTTGAAGAAAAAAAAGTGTAGATGGTGGTGTTCCCATGTATCTTCTGCTCCCTGTCTTTCTAGATGTTGGTCTTGGGTTTTGGAAGGCACCATCTAAGGAGCATGGGTGAACTTCTGCAGTGCATCTTGTACATAGTTCACACCTTTGCTTCTGTGCGGTGCTGGTAGTAGGTGTGAACGTGGATCAGTGCCAAGCAAGCAGGCTGCTTAGTCTGGAATGATATCAAGCTTCTTGAGCATCATTGGGGCTGCACAGATCCAGGTGAGTGGAGACTTTTCCATTACACTGATGACTGGTGCCTTGTGGGTAATAGACAGACTTTTGAGGAGTCAGAAGGTGAATTACTCATTGCAGGATCCTTAATCGCTGACCTGCTCTTGTAGCCACAATAACAGAGGATATTGATAGCAGGGGTTTCAGCAATAGTAAAATCCAACAAATGTCAAGAACTGATGATTAGATTTTCTGTTGTTGGAGATGGTCATTGCCTGCCACTTGTGTGGTGTGAATGTTACTTGCCAATTGTCAGATCAAGCCTGGATATTATCCAGGTCTTGTTGGATTTGGAGATGGCCTGCTTCAGTATTGAGAATCATGAACAATGCTGAACATTGTACAATCATCAGTGAATCTCTGAACCTAAGATGCAGGGAAGGTCATTGATGAAGCTGCTGAGGGTTGAGGGCTAAATGTTGATCATCAAGCTGGAGAATATCCCAGTCAACATCATAATGTGCTGTGGCATCCATTATGTCTGCTTGAGTGGGGTGATGAGATCTTGGTTTAATATTCAATTTGAAAGAAAGCATCCTCAATACTACAAAGACAACCATTCACAGCCTCTCAAGTCTGCTCCACATCCCCATCTATCTCTGATTACACTTAATTCAATTGCCTAAAAATAATCTATTCGCCTATCTTAAAAATATGCAATGACCCTGCCTCCACCTCCTTCTGAAATGCAGAGTTCCAAATCACAAAACTCAGAAAAAAAATTCTCATCTTTGCTTGAAAGGCTGAGTCCATAGTTTCAAACAGAGCCCCCTAGTTCTGGACTCATCTACACAAGTAAATATCTTTTCCATGTTCGTAGGCCATTCAAGATCTTACACACTTCAATCAAATCACCCTTCACTCCAATGAAAATAAGTCCAACCGACACAAGTTACAAGATAAACAACTAGTTTTCACAAGACAACCATTCATTTCAGGTGGGACAAGCAATCTGGGGCCCAGATGCGAATACTCTGGGATCACGGTCTCAATCCCAATTTAGCAGCTAATGAGGTTTAAATCCAATTAATAATTCTGAAATTGAAAACTAGTCTCAGTACTGGTGACCATGAAATTATCATTGGTATTTTTGAAAAAGGTAAGGAAATTGTAGTTCTTGTGGATCTGGCCCACCTGGAAATCCAGACCCACAACGTGGTCAACTCTCAGTTGTCTAACAAACCAGTCAATTCAAGGACAATGATGGATGGGCAATAAATCACATGCCCCATGAAAGAATAATACAAATAGGCGATTTAGTAAATCTGATTTTACCCAATAAATGGATGGAATCATTAAGTTTAGCACTTAGTCCAATATTTTAGATTAAAAGTGCAACTATAAGGATGCAACTTATTTTTAAACAGTGTAATAAAAATACATACAACTAATAGCATTATAATGGACATTTCCTTTCACTTTGCTTATAGACTTCGGATATTTGTGTTTTGGGCCTGTAAAAATTGTGACACTTTTGGTCAAATCACTAGATCAGTAAAAGTCAAACAATTTTGTCCTCCCCATAAGCTTAAAAAAAAAATGTGGTGGTAAAGTCAAACCAATAATGCCAGACCACTGCAGGGTAAACATGGTTCAGTTCAACCAATGCTTAAACTCGGTGGAAGAAAACGCTATGGAATGAAGAAACACACAAATCTTTTTTTCATTCTGCAGAAGAACACTACTGACATAATCTTGTAAGGTGAAAAAGTAGAATCAACTAATTCACTCTGCAGAATAAAAGTTCTATGTTGGTAGTGACACTGTGACATGCTGCAGAGAAGCAGGGATAAGTAACTGAGGTCATATTGCTTCTTCAGAATGAAAGCTGGAGAAAATAATCATGGAACTGTAGGCAACAAACACTGTTTGGGGGACACACTCTCTGAATTTCTCCCAGTATATTTATGGGGAGGTACGAAATGTAAAACAATTAGATTAATATGTTATCGATTGAAAAGTATAGCTTTACCCAGCAATGTTGTCGGCACAAAATTGTTAACACATAACTCCTTACCTGCAAAGGTATGCTATCATAACAGAAAAGTTAGATTTGAGCGGTTTCCCTCTAGTTCCTGTATTTAAGGGGGTGCTTTTCAAACGTCTTTACTACATAGCAGAAAAAGCAGATCACTTTTCACCATGGTCCATGAAATGAAAGTCAATTGGGCACCGTGGATGTCTGAATGCCTACCCACCATTCCCATGCCCATGTAGGTTAAACAAGAATGGCTTTTTTATGTTCCTCAGGACAGATATTGTCTTTTTATGGTTTCAATTTGTTTTGGGCCTTGGCTACTGTGTTTATATCTGATATCGTTATTTTTGGTCAAGAAAAAAAAAGAGCACGCATTAATCTAAAAACAACGCCATCTGCAGGTAGTTAATTATCTTTGAAGTCATCAAGCTCCAATTGCTGTGCAGCTTGGAAAAATGGGAAAGGACTACTGATATTTTTAAAAAATTATTTACCTTTTAATTTAGAATTTAGTTCCAAGCATGAAGATGAGTAGACTGCATACCAAAACATCCTAAAGTTTTGTTTAAAATCTCCTTTTTCCAAAAAAAGGACATTACAAGGTTCATTGTGGGTATAATGCCATCATAATTAATTTTCCTGTTCTAGGCTAGATGATTCACCACAATACATTATGAATTAATGTCTGGTTGCGCAACAAGTTAGAACAAATTCATGTGCCTACATTATGCAGGATATTGCATCAACAATGTTATTGCTGTGTTTTGGTCTCCTTAGGGGGACTTCTTTATGCTATAGTACGGGTGAACTAGATATTTACAATCAGTTTAAGAAAACTAATAATATCTATTTCTAAAAAGCACTTGATAAAAAAAATTTGACATTCAGCACTTTGAGCAACGCTTAAGCATATTTCCATAGTTGCAGTATGAGAATAAAACACTAGGTGCTGCTGAAAGACCACAGTTGTAAAAATAACACTTAAACTGTACTTTCTGAACCTGTAAATTGTAAAGCCTGAACCACCACTTTCTCAAGAGTAAATTAACAGTAACATTAACAGCACATGGCAAACACAGGGCATGCTCATTACTTTAGAAAGCAGATAATTGCTTACAAAAATACAAACAAAAGTATAATTATCATGATGGATTGCACAAAGCAGAGGCCCCATCACAAAACCCATGCATCAATGTCCACTGGTTAAAAAATAATGAAGAAACATTAGAGTATATGCATTGAATGAAAGCGAAGATGATCAAAAATTCTTAATTTCCCTGCTTTTTTTATGGTTGACAAGCATGTCTTCATCAATTTACCTCCTACTTCATGATGTCACAGCTAACAGCTTCAGCCTCAAGCTACGCAAGAAACAGGACTCATTTTTCAAAATACAAATACATAGAGATGTCAGCTAAAAATGTTTACTAATTAACACTTAAAAAGACACAAATTAGATATGCGTGACTACGAGCAATTATAATCAAGAAGTGTTTCTGTACTCATTTGGGAATCAAAAGGACCTAATTGCTAGAACAAGCATTCAAAATTCTTGCCACTTAGCAAATATGTTTATTAATGTAGACCAGTCATATCAAGCATTGATACTGCACAATCAGTATCTTGTGAATATAGTCTTATGTATCAGTAACTACCAAAGGGTAAACATCTAACATTTACCTGAAAAGGTTATTTGGGAAAAATCAGCATTTTCCCAATGTTCTCTACATATTATGTGCACAACTTTAAACAGCGTGGCAAAGTCAAGTACATTTTGCTGTTGGTGCATTAGGCAGTTTCTGAGAATACATGCCTTTTTTTGGAGCTGTAAATTTACAAAGTAACGATTTCAGCAAAGGTTTTGAATTAACCACTGTTAGTTTAAAAATGCTAAAAAAACCATATGGCCCTTTCATGATTTATTTTAAATTTAGTTTATTTTCCAATTAGGTTTTTCAACCTAATGCACTATTTACTGTTACTTAATTTAAAAAAAAGTCAGTCAATCTCGGTGGTGTGTTAGAGTTCATCTTAGCATTTCACATTATCTTCAATTAATCCTCTTGTTTCTTAAGATATACATTTACAAATTGCAATTAATATATTCCATGTAATCAAAACTACTTCCTTTACTGTTGTTGAAATCTCAAATTATTAATGATCACACATGGTATTCTGTGCCACTCAAGCAATCCCATTATGCCATCTGCAAATGCACAGATTAGCATGTAATAAACTACTTGGCTGTACGAGAACAGCAATATTGCTGAGCTAAAACCAGTAAACTAGCTCAGAGATGTACAAATAATGCTCATTCCAAGATTAATTTGCTTCCATTGCATAAAACGTTCAATTTTTGTTTATCATGGATTGATTTATAGTGAAACTATCACCTTAGCATTCTTTTGCTAAGAAAAATGCACTTGGAAATGGTAATAGTGACTGGGGTGGGGAGACATATTAAGAGATATTAAGTAGAACTGTGAGATATTCCATTGGTATAAGGCATCAAATTCTCAGACAGACTGAAAGAGCAAACAGAAAAGCAAATAATAAAAGCGCTTACGGTGCATTTTGAGCTGTGCTTTCACAAGGAACATTACAAGACAACATTTGGTTTTGCTTTCCCTTAAACATCCTTCCATTAAATAATTAGAATATGAAGTAATGACTGTTTCATCACATTCTGCATTCAGAGTTCATTTATCTTCTCTGCCCGCCAGTTCACTAAATACAGCACATTAATGCGCCTCAGATTTGCTTAATCATTTACAGCACATTTATAATTAATACCCTCCTTGATTTTATTGTAGCTTTATTCATCTTAGTTCCTGCATTATTTGTAGTGTCTGTGTTATCTTTCACCCCAGGGTCTAACCCACAGCCCACACAGGGGAGAGGTATTTCTCAAGCTTGGTCCTTTGCCAGTTTATTCTGCTATCTGCTAATACAGAAATAGGTCTCAATCTGATTTCACTGAAAAGCTTGCAAACAATGCCCAATGGGAATGCAGAATACTGAAATGGTTCCTCCAATTCCAACTCCAGGAACGATGGTAGTCTCAGTGGACCTTTGCCAATAGACATGTGAATGTTCATAGGGTCTATGTAGAAAAAGCAGCTTATTGGAACCATCTATAAACAAATAGACATTTTTCTGAGGATATGCATGAAGGCCCAAATCCATTATTTTCTACTCAAAAATGATTTGCTGAATTTCATTAAGAAAATAGAGAAAAAAAAACATTAACACAGTCAGAGAATTTGTTTCTGTAATGCTGACTTGAAACCATTTGTTACAATTGATTAACTTAAAACAACTAAATTGTTTGCCGAATTTGAATTTAGGTTCAACATTAAATTCATTGTAACAATGAAGTGTAGAAACAAACTAAAATACTGAACAAGTGAAAAGGTTAGTGACATTTGTACTTGAAATTCCAGAATGAGAACCAATAATTTGATTATTTTAAAAAAAGTCAGTTATTGAGATCAAAATAATTATGTAGACTACATAATAGTTAGCCAAAGTACTAGTTAAAGGAATGGAGAAATTACAGATTTAACAGTAAGTGTAATGTATCAGTGGAGCTGTTGGATGACAAAAATGATCCACAAAGGTTTGAATGAGGAATGAAATGCTCTCGACAAACCCGCAAGAAGCCCAGAATTTTCTAATTCCTACTTCATATAAAAGATGTATACAATACCAACAGCATATTCAAAGTACTTAATACTATCCATTGTTTCTCATTACTACTTTTGGAAATGCAGGGCTATACCTATGGCAAGTGACTCAATGCAGCATAATGTTCCACATCAGAGAATCTAGGCCAATATTTCAACACTAACCTCTGCTTTTGGTCCTTCACCAATTTTGTATCTATGCCACACTGTGCTTTCATCCATTGACTTTAATTTTGTTAAGTCTGTTATGTGGTACTTTATCAAATGCTTTTACTAAGTCCATAGAAGCATTGATCATACAACCCTCATCAACTCTCTCAGTTACTTCAAATAACTCAATCACATTAGTCAAACACAATGCAGCTTTAACAAATCCATGCCGATGTTCTTTAATTGCTTCCAATTAAAAATTGCAAGGCCAGAGACACTGTCTTTGGTACCCACAACAAACTTAATTCCCTAGTTTCCAGGGAGAGGGATGGAGCTGGAAACTGAGGCAAATGCAATCTGTTTGCAACATCAGTGTCACATTTGACCCCAAGTTGAATTCCTGAGCACATATCCGACCTATCATTAAGACCGCCTATTTCTACCACCTCAAAATCATCCAGCAACATTCTTGCATCACCTCATCTGTTGTTTCACCAGTCCTGATTATTCCACATACTATTCCAGGGTACCCTCTGTAAACGCAAGGTCGTTCAAAATTCTGCACTCTTTGTCCTAACTTGCATGAAGTCCCATTCATTCGTCACTTGTTTGTTTGATAAATTATATTGGCTCTTGTCCAACAACACCTCGATTTTAAATTTCTCATCTTGGTTTCCATAGCCTCCCACAGCGTCACCCTTCCTTCCCTCTTTAACCTACCTCAGTCTCAATCCTCCAATATATCAGTGCTCCTCTAATCCTGACTTATTGACCATCCTAGATTTAATTGTGACATCATTGATAGTTATACCTTCTGCTGCCAAGAACTTGGGTTTAGAAATCCCTTCTGTATACTTTTCCACTTCCCTGCTTTCTTCCTTCTCCTTCATCCTTTAAGATGCTCCTTAACGCCAACTTCTTTGACAAGAACAAGCTCTCTACTCTGAACTTCATTAGGCCAAGTGGATACCAGATGAACGCAGAAACTCCTTCAAACATGTCCTTAACCCATGAGAATCTCTAGCAGATGACTGCCCAGTTTAGAGAAGAAGCATCTGCAAAGAAATCAACCATTTTGAGTGCCTTCGACAGGCACAGATGGAGACTACGTGAAAACAGTGGAAGGACTGTGCAAAAACCCACGAATCCCACCCAGCTACTTCAGCAAGGGTCACCTGTCCCATCTCTGGTAGGGTCTCAGGATCCAGTGTTGGACTATCTAGCCACCTGAGGATCCACAATACTACAATGGAAGAAAGTCATTTTCGATCCTGAGGGATTGCGTAAGGACAGAAGGAGGACTTCTTTGACCAAGCTTTTGATCACCTAATATGTCCTGTGGCTTGGAATCAAATCTATGTTTCTGTGAAGCTCCATGGACCTTTTTCTTAAGTTAGAGGCATTACGTAAATGCAAATGTTCTGCATTCATTTATTAGCTAACAATTTTCATTATGCCAATTTATTTTGTCTTGAATTACTGTCTTTCAAAATTTCCCTACTAGTGACGTTAGACAGACTGGTTTGTACTTGCCGAGTTTATCTCACTCCACTTTTTTTTATTTAAATAAAGCTGGGATGTAACATTTGAAATTCTTTGGCATCAAACCCATTCCAAGGATTGGAAAATTGAGGCCAGAGTTTCCAAAGTTTAAATCCTCACATCCTTCAGTAACTTAGGATGGTTCCATTCAAACTAGATTACTTTCTTTAAGGCATGCTAAATTTTTCAGTACATCCCCATCTTCATCTATTTTTAGTCTATTCTATGTTGCTACTGCCCTCTTCTTTATCAACGCGTTGACAACATTGATGCAAAGTAATCATTAAGTATCTCAGCCATTTCTGCTGCCTTCATTGGAAGATCCCCCTTTCGGCCTCCAATAAGCCAGATCCCTTCCTTTGCTGACCCCTTTTTATGACTTCTGTTTATAAAAATATTTCTCAGTTTTCTTCTATGGTAGTAGTTAATCTCATCTCATAAGATCTCCTTGCCTGCCTAAAATAGTCAAGGATGTAGATGGTGTTCATAAGTTCCAATTATTTGAAATTGGTAGGTTAGGGAGTACTGGTATCATGCTTACAAATTATACAACGACACAGTTATTCAGGGCAGGTTAAGTTAAGGAGTTGGTCATTACATTTAAATGAATGAGGGAGGGTATTTGGCTCAACACAGTTAATATATCCAAAACAGTGCAAGGTTGCATCCACTAACTTCTTAAATAATTCCATACTTGTGCTTTCACAATTCTATCCTGGAATCTTTTCCATATGTCAATCACTCTGTGCACAAATCAATCAATCAGTCTTAAATTTACCTTTTACTTGTTTGTATTACTTTGCCCTATATTTGCAATTTAAAGCACGCATTCATCTCTGACATCTGCATTCAAAACTGAAAAAGCTCATGGTTCCCAGCTTTCCCCCCTCATCACAGTATCTAACACAAGTGATCAGTCTCATAACCATCTACCTGTACTTCCAATTACATGTTCAATGGAGATCCTGATGTTTTCTCTCTCATTGGAAAGAGAAGCAAATAGAAGCAAAATACTCTCAACAAAATTTGGAAAAAGAATCCAGGAACAACGTAAAAGTAGGATGTCTAAAGATATAATCAAAGACATATTAGTGAACAGTATTCACTATCACATGCTTAAAACAATTTACAAAAAGTTATCTGTACGAGAGGTTGGAATTCCACTCGTAATTGTGGGGACAAAAGATACCAAAACCAGCAGCTCGGATCTACTCTTCAGTCATGAGATACAACAAATTTAACATTAAGACACAGAATTAGTTGCTAAAGGAGGAAAATATGTAAAGTTCAGTCCACAAATATGAAACGTTTTTGATAACAGGGTTTCAAAGAGAAGTTACTGCCTTGCTCTGATCCATTGAGCAATTGTATTTCAATACACTTAATCTTAACAATGTGCACCACTTTGTTTTATTGTGTTATTCACTTCAACCAAACATTAACAATTCTGGTAGTATCAGCTTTGAGGCCAGGATGTTTACAAATGACTTTTACTCATCATCCCTGAAGGTTGGGGAAGGAAAACATCTTCCAAATATTACTCTCTATGCAAATACCTAGATTAATCAAAACTTTTCATAAGAGAACCCAAGTCAAGTAAACATGGATTAAAGGAGGTGCTCCTGAAGTCAATTTGTGTAAATTCTACTTCAATGGCTCTCCATTCTTGGATGATGTCTGGCAACTAACTAAAAACTGAAAGAACTGCAGATGCTGTAAATCAGGAGCAAAAACAGAAGTTGCTGGAAAAGCTCAGCAGGTCTGACAGCATCTGTGAAGAAGAAAATCAGAGTTAACGTTTCAGGTCCAGTGACCCTTCCTTCCTCAGAACGGTCCTGAGGAAGGGTCAGTGGACCCGAAACGTTAACTCTGATTTTCTTCTTCACAGATGCTGCCAGATCTGCTGAGCTTTTCCAGCAACTTCTGTTTTTGTTTCTGGCGACTAACTCCTTTCTATCATATTAAGGCAGAGTTTAAAAAGAATGATCCCAAAATCAACATCTGGGATTTTCAAACTTTCTGCTAGAAGCCCCTAAACAGAATGGGTAAAGCAGGAGCCACAGAATTATTTGTGACACATCATGGATAACACTAAAACAAAAGCCAAAGGAATAAAGTCAATTGCTTAAAAAAATGTTGGTTCTGGAAATTATTTGAGAAACCAATCCCAAATCTATTTTCTGAGGAAGGGTCACCGGACCCAAAACGTTAACTCTGTTTTTTCCTTCACAGATGGTGCTGGACCTGATTAGCTTTCCCAGCAATTTCTGTTTTGTTTCATGATTTACAGCATCCACAGTTCTTTCGTTTTGTTTTTCCAAATCTATTTTCTTTGGATTTAAGTTAAAAAATTGAATGACAGGTAGTTTTATCTTTTGATCATAAAACTAAGTCATGATTAAAGCAAAGTACAACAAAGTCTTTTGACAATCTACTAAAGGCTTCCAAAACATTCTGAAGAAAATATTTTTTCCTTGTTCTGCCATGGAAATATAAGGGGAGGCAATGGCCTAGTGGTATTATTGCTGGGCTATTAATCCAGAGACTCAGATAATGTTCTGGAGACCCGAGTTCTAATCCCGCCATGGCAGATGGTGGAATTTGAATTCAATAAATATCTGGAATTAAGAATCTAATGATGACCATGAATCCATTGCAGATTGTCGGAAAAACCCACTTGGTTCACTCATGTCCTTTAGGGAAGGAAACTGCCATCCTTACCTGGTCTGGCCTACATGTGACTCCAGACCCACAGCAATGTGGTTGACTCTTAACTGTCCTCTCGGTAATTAGGGATGGGCAATAAATGCTGCCTAACCAGCGAAGCCCTCATCCCGTGAATGAATTAAAAAAAACATAATTCTCCCACCGGAAATCAAGAGTGCAAAGCGCAGTCTGTTGCCTGGGGCAAGACGTATTTGTTTTTTTTTAAAATGCCTTCTCCTCAATGCAAAAGAAATGATTAGACAACTTATAATCAAATTTACTACAGATTTCAGAGACCAACATTCCAAACCTAAAGGAACGTGACTTCCAAAGAAGTTTGTTTTGTATACTGCGAGGCACATGGAAAGATGGCTATGAATCACAACCAGTTCCGAAGTTTCAACCGAGTTACAGGAGAAAAGGCCTCGCTTTTTAATAAAAAAGTCAACCTTCCTTTTCTTAGCGAAAAATGCAGATTAAAATGCCAATATGCCTAGAGAAAAGAAGAAAGGAAACCAACAGTTTTGTAGCTTCAACAAACAGCCTTTCGTAGTGTCATGTATGTCCATGAAATTCTTCACAGTCAGACTTTGAGATGAATGGTCCATTAAAATGATGGAACATTTTTTCCATTCACTCGTCAGACGTAAGCATTGCTGGCTGGCCAGCATTTACTGCCTGTCCCTGACTGCCCTTGAGAAGGTGGCAGTGAGCTGCCTTCTTGACCCACTGCAGAACAAATGCTGTGCGTTGACCCACAACTCCATTAGGGAGGAAATTCCAGGATTTTGACCCAATGACAGTGAAGAAACGGAAATACATGGAAATAGTCACTCACAGGTTTGAAAGGTTCTGTCTAACGATCTTTAATGAATTTCTGCAGTGCATCTAGCAGTGAGTACACACTGCTGCCACTGAACATTGGTGCCGGAAGGAGTGGATGCGGTGCCAATCAAGCGGGCTGACTTGTCCTGAATAATGTCAAGCTTCTTGGTTGTTGGAGCTGAACCCATCCAGGCAAGTCAGGAGTATTCAATCACACTCCCAACTTCTACCCTGTAGCAGTGGACAGGCTTTGGGGAGTCAGGAGGTGAGTTACTCATCTCTGTATTCCTAGCCTCTTGTAGCCACTGTGTTTATGTGGCGAGCTCAGTTGAGTTTCTGGTCAATGATAATCCCAAGGATGTTGATAGTGGGGGATTCAGTGATGATAACATCAGTGAATGTCAAAGAGTGGGTAGCTAGATTGTTTCTTATTGGATGGCCATTCCACGGTATTTGTGTAGTGCAAATGTTAATTATGACTTGTCAGCCCAAGCCTGGACATTGTTCAGATCTTGTTGCATTTGAACACGGATTGCTTCAGTATCTAAACAGCCATGAATGGTGCCAAAACATTGCGCAATCATCTGCGAACATCCCCACTACTGACCTTAGCTGAAGATGATTGGACATAGGATACTGCCTGAGGAACTCATAGAACATGGGATAGTACAGCACATGAACGGGTCCTTTGGCCCACAAATGTTGTACTGAACATGATGCCAAATTAACCTAATCTCTTCTGTCTGTCCTTAGTCAATATCCCTCCATTTCTTGCATATTCACGTGCTATCAAAAAGTCTCTTAAACACCCCTGTTGTATCTGCCTCCATCACCACCCCGGCAGCATATTCCAAACACCTACTACTCTCCGGGTTAAAAACTTGCTCCTCACATCTCCTTTGAGCTTTCCCCCTCTCACCTTAAATGAATGTCCCAGAGTAAAAGGGTGGCACAGTGGTTAGCACTGCTGCCTCACAGCGCCAGGGACCCGGGTTCGATTCCGGCCTTGGGTGACTGTCTGCGTGGAGTTTGCACATTCTCCCTGCATCTGCGCGGGTTTCCTCCAGGTGCTCCTGTTTCCTCCCACAGTCCAAAGATGTGCAGACTAGGTGGATTGGCCATGCTAAATTGCTCATACTGTTCAGGGATGTGTAGATTTGGGGATGGGTCTGGGTGGGATGCTCCTTGGTTCGGTGTGGACTTGTTGGGCCGAAGGGCCTGTTTCCACACTGTAGGGATTCTATGATGATGATTAGACATTCCAATTCTGGGAAAAAGATTCTGACTGTTAACCTTATCTATGTATCACAATTTTAGAGGCTTCTATCAAGTCTCCCCTCAGCCTCTGTTGCTCCAGAGAAAACAACCCTAGTTTTTTCTAGCTCTTCCTTATAGTTCATACCCTCTAATCAAGGCAGTATCCTGGTAAACCTCTTCTGCACCCTTTCCAATGCCGCCACATCCTTCCTGTAGTGTAGCAACCAGAATTGAAAGCAATACTCTTAAGTGCACCCTAAATAAAGTCTTATAAAGCTGCAATATGACCTCCTGACTCTCATACTCAATTCCCCGACCAATGAAGGCAAGTATTACTACACCTTCTTTACCTCCACTTTCAGGGAGCTATGGACTTGAACTCCAAGATCCCTCTGCCTTTAACTGTATACCCTTCCTTAACATTTGATGTCCTGAAGTGCAGCACCTCACACTTGCCCGGATTAAACTCCATCTGCCATTTCTCTGTATATCTGCAACTGATCGATATCCTGCTGTATGCTTTGACAACCTTCTACACTATACACAACTCCACTGTGTGTTGTCTGCAAATATATATAGATATCACAGCAGAGGTCCCAGTACGGAACCCTGCAGAACACCACTAGTCATGTACCTCCAGCCAGAAAAACGTCCTTCCACCATTATTTCTTTGCCTTCTATGGGCAAGTTAATTCTGAATCCAAGCGACCAAGTCACTGTGCATTCCACGCATCTTAATGTTCTGGATGAGCCTACCATGATGGACCTTGTCAAAAGCCTTACTAAAATCCATGTCGACAACATTCACTGATGTAGCCTCACTGATCATCTTTGTCACCTCCTTGAACAATTCAATTAAATCTCTCACAAAACCATGATGACTGTCCCTAATTAAGCCATACTCTTCCAAATACACAAAAATCCTATTCCTATCCCGAAGAATGTTCTCAATAAATTCCCAACCACCGATGAGAGACTCATTGGTTTTTAGTTTCCTGATTATCCCTATTTCCCTTCTTGGAAGGGAACAACATTAGCTATTTGCCAATCCTCTAGGTCCTCTCCATGGCTAGCAAGGATACAAAGATCTTGGTCAAAGCCCCAGTTACCTCCTCTATCTCAATAGCCTGGAGTAGATACCATCAGGTTGAGGACTTATCCACCTTAATGTCTTCAAGCGAACCAATATGACTTCTTTCTGCAGAGATATCCTGGAGCTGAGACGACAGACCTCCAACAACTACAACCATTTTCCAGGTATGACTCCAACCAGCAAGAGTTTTCCCCCTAATTCCTACCAATTCCAGTTTTGCCAAGGTTCCTTGATGCTACACTTAGTCAAATGTGAACTCGGTGTCAAGGGCTGTCACTCTCACCTCACCTCTGGCATTCAGCTCTATTGTCCATATTTCAACAAAGGCTGCAAAGAGTTTGGGAGCCGAGTGGTCCTGGCAGATCCCCAACTGGGCATCACTGAGCAGGCTTTCGATAAACAGGTGCTGCTTGATAACACTGCTGACGGCATCTTCCATCACTTTACTGATGACTGAGAGGGCTGTCATTAGCCAGGTTGGATTTGTCCTGCTTTTTGTGTACAGGACATACCTGGGCAATTTTCCACATCGTCAGGTACACGCCAGCATTGTGATAGTATGGGAAGAGCTCAGTTAGGGGAGCTGCAAGTTCTAGAGCACATATCTTCAGTTAAATTACTGGAATATTATCAGGGTCCAAAGCCTTTGCAGTATCCAGTGCCTCCAACTAATTTTTGACGTCATGTTGAGTGAATCCAATTGGCTGAAAACCGGTATCTATGACGCTGGAGATCACTGGACGACGCCGAGATAGATCATCCACAGGCAGAAGTTGATGATTGCTGCAAATACTTTAGCTATTTATTTTGCACCATTTTATGGCCTCTTAGCATCAATAAGGATGGAAATACTTGTACAGCCTCCTCCTCCAATGAGTTGCTTAATTGTCCACCACAATTCATGACTGGATGTGGCAGGACTGCAGAGCTTAGTTGATTGTGGGATAGCTCTGTCCATCACTTGCTGCTTGGCAGCTTCACAGTTGACACTTCATTTTCAGGTTTGCTGGTGCTGCAAGAGAGCATGCCAGAGCATTCTGCGTTGAACCAGTGGTTATCCACTAGCTTGATAGTAATGGTTGAGTGACAGATTTGTTGGGCCATAAGTTTGCAGATTGTGCTAAAGTGCAATGCTGCTGATGGTCCACAGTGCCTCATGGATGCTCAGTCAAGTTGCATGATCTGTTCCAAGTCTGTCCCATTTATCACGGTGATAGCACCACATAACTTGATGGAGAATATTCTCAAGGTAAAGGCAAGACTTCGTCTTCAGAAGGACTATGCAGTAAATGAAATATACGGTAAATGGAAAAGCCCTGGGGAAAATTGATGCAGAGAGAGATCTGGGTGTTCAGGTCCATTGTACCCTGAAGTGGCAACGCAGGTGGATAGAGTGGTCAAGAAGGCATTCGGCATGCTTTCATTCATCGGACGGGCTATTGAGTACAAGAGTTGGCAGATCATGTTGCAGTTGTATAGGACTTTGGTTCGACCACATTTGGAATACTGCGTACAGTTCTGGTCGCCACATTACCAAAAGGATGTGGATGCTTTGGAGAGGGTGCAGAGGAGGTTCACCAGGATGTTGCCTGGTATGGAGGGCGCTAGCTATGAAGAGAGGTTGAGTAGATAAGGATTATTTACATTAGAAAGACGGAGGTTGAGGGGGGACCTGATTGAGGTCTACAAAATCATGAGAGGTATAGACAGGGTGGATAGCAAGAAGCTTTTTCCCCAGAGTGGGGGACTCATTTACTAGGGGTCACGACTTCCAGGTGAGAGGGGAAAAGTTTAAGGGAGATATGCGTGGAAAGTTCTTTACACAGAGGGTGGTGGGTGCCTGGAACGTGTTGCCAGCGGAGGTGGTAGAGGCAGGCACGATTGCATCGTTTAAGTTGTATCTAGACAGATACATGAATGGGCAGGGAGCAGAGGAATACAGATCCTTGGAAAATAGGCGACAGGTTTAGATAGAGGATCTGGATTGGCGTAGGCTTGGAGGGCCGAAGGGCCTGTTCCTGTGCTGTAATTTTCTTTGTTCTTTGTTCTTTTGGTCATTCTTACTAATACTGTGATGGACAGATGCATCTGCAGCCAGCAGATTGTCAGGTATGTCAGTGAATGTCATGACTGTCAGTGAGGTCAATTACGTCTTTCCCCCTTGTTGGTTCCCTCACCATCTGCTGCAGAACCAGTCTAGCAGCCATGTTCTTTAGGACCTAGCCAGCTCCATTACTTGCACTGCTGCCAAGCCACCCGAGGTGGCAGATACTGAAATCCTCCACCCAGAGTATATTTTGCCACCCTCAGCTGTTCCTCCAAGTATTGTACTACATGGAGGAGTACTGAGTCATCAGCTGAGAAAGGACAGTACGTAGTAATCAGCAGGAGGTTTACTTGCCCACATTTAATCTGAAGCCACAAGCTTTCATGGAGTCCAGAGGAGGAATCCCTCCTGGTGGTGTAGCAATGTGCCACCACCTCTGCTGGGTCTGTCCTATGGGTGGGACAGGACATATCCAGGGATGGTGATGGTGCTGGCTGGGACACAATCACACTCATGGTATCATATCTCGCAGACAATGTTAGGCTGTTCCTTGACTAATCTGCGAGACAGCTTTCCCAATTTTGGCACTATTCCCCCAGATGTTAGCTAGGAGGACTTTGCAGTATCAATATGGCTGTTTCTGCTGTTGTCTTTTCTGTTGCCTAGGTCAATGCCAGGCAGTCTTTGGGACTTTGTAGCAAATGAAACGAGAGAGTAGCATTGTTGTGGCTCTGCAGTCACATGTAGGCCAGATCAGGTCAGGATGGTAAATTTCTTTCCCTGAAGGATTAGTCAGCCACATGGGTTTTTCTGAAAATCGACAACGGTTTCATGGTCATCAGTAGATTTTTAATTCCAGATATCCTTTTTTTAATTCAAATTCCACCATCTGCTGTGGTGGGATTTGAACCAAGGTCCCAAGAACATTAGCTGAGTTTCTAGATTAATAGTCCAATGACAATACCACTGGGCCAGCATCCCCCCAATTAATTAAAAATAAAATCTTTCACATATAGCAATGAGATAAATGATCAAATGTTCTATTTAATGGTACTAGTCAAGTGACAGACATTTCTTAGAATACCCAGAAAACTAATGAGAAATGAGCTAAAAGATTTTCTTTGCATCTGTCTTTAAAGGTAAATGGAGCCTTAACTTAACCTCTCATCCCAAAGACAGTTTCTCAGTTCTGCACTGTATTAGCTTAGGTTATATGTGCAAGTGTCTGGAATGGGTCCGATACAACTGTGCTAACAGTAAACTAAGCAAGACCTAAATCAACAACACCTGCCAGCAAACAGCGTCCTTTTGTTAAAAATACAATTCTGCAGAATTGTTCTAAAGCAAAGGAATGTCAGGTGGGATTCTTCAGGTATTGCATCAACATCCCCTACTTTTAAAGGTTGATTTTTGTTCATTCAATAAATGTGACTATGCTGAAGGCTGAATTGTTTACACAGCTGCTTGTCAATCATGAACGACATTCATAATTAAGATATAATGACACTGCACGCCAGGGGAGCTGGAGCTTCTACAAGTAGTTGTAAAAATAGGCATCAGTTTTCCTCCATGATCATAAAGCTTTAGTGTCTCCAGATTTATCTATCATCTTCTCAGCCTCCTTAGAATCCATTTGTATGCAATGTGTATAAATTTGGTTAAAATTGTCGATAAATTGAACGACTGCAGAATAATTTTGCTAATTTTTAAACCATTTACCCTTTTCTGTTCATAATCGACATATACATTTTACTGCAGTCCCATTGTCTTGTCATCTTCAACTTAAAAAAGTGAGGTACTGTCAGTCGTCTGCTGGCATTAACAGCATTCTTCAACAAATTGAAATATATGAATGATATTTCCTTAAAACCCAAAGTCTCCTCAAACAAAAAATCTTGTGTTTGCTTCTGCAGAGGGTTAGAAATGTTCATTCTATCCTCACTCTCAAATGATGTACATCTTTGAATGGTAGATGTGGAACCTGGTCTTTAGCATTGAGCTTCCATTTGTAAAGATGACAGGGCTAGTGATCTCATTTAATGTGAAATCTGGTCAAGATTGAATAATTTCCTTGTTTGAAAAACATTAACAATCAAAACAGACTACGTGTGGGATATCGCTGAAATGTTTCAGAACAAAGTTTAGTTACCTCGCTTGCTTCAGAAGCAAGATCATCAATTTAAAAATCTCTTGCTAAATTTCATTTGTGCAGATCCATGGGAGTTAATCTTAAGTTAGAAGTACCAAGAACTTAATTTTTTTCCATTATGAAGGAAAGAACTTGCTTTTACCTAGTTACTTTCATTACTTTAATGACATTGCAAGAATCTCACAACTAATTAAGTCCTCTTGTTGTAATTTGGGGAACTATGGCAGCCATTTATTGAACTGTAAGAACAAAACAGAAATTGCTGGGAAAACTCAGCAGGTCTGGCTGTATCTGTGGAGAGAAAGCATTGACCAATGACCCTTCTTCAGAATGGGAACAGTTTGGTATTAAACTGCGGGGTCTGACAAGCAGCATTGAGATTGTTAAGTGAATGGTAAAGGTGAATGGTAAAGGTGAATGAACAAATTTTAACTTTCATCAGATTGTTATACCCGAGACCTTTAATGGACTAAATTTGTTTTAAAAGAAGGACAAATATTGCCCTAAAATGGATGCCATGATCACCTTATCATGATTGAGGCAATTCCAGAAGACTCTTTTAAACTAAATGAAACTGTTGGCAATGAAATTACAATTTCATCTAAAGATGTTGAAACCAGGCAACTATTTCTGAACAAGCTTTCAATTCGAGGGATTGAATGTATCAAAGTAACACCACAGCAAATCTTGCTTTAGCTCAGAGGTTACAAAAGTTTCAGTGACCTAAATATCTTGCCCCACTGCTTGGGCAAGTGTATTCTCAATCTCTACTTAAAGCCTGAATCATTTCCTGAAATATCAAGAGCTTAAGATAAAAGTGGGATCAGAAAATTTTAAGTTTGAAATACTTCAAGAAGACCGTCTTCCAGTGAAAAAGAAAAATCAACCATTTTATTCATGTCTAATAAATGCACTACAATCTAACTCATGACTCAAAGGCAAGATTCCTACAGTTTAATAATTGGCTATTTTAGTTCTCTACATTACAACAATGTCTAAAATTTAAGAGGACATAATTGGTTGTGAAGTTCTTGGGATGTCACAAAGTTAAGAAAGTAACGAGATAATTGCAAGTTTTTCCTTCATAATGAAGAAAATGAAGTTCTTTGAATTTCTAATTTAAGATTAACTCCCATGGATCTGCACAGATGAAATTTGGCAAGAGTATTTTTTCAACTGATGGTCTTGCTCCTGAAGCAAAGATAACTAAAATGTATTCTAAACCGATAATGGGACCCAAAAACAGAATTTATTAGCTAAATTATAGTACTAGTTATTCTTACAATACAAATGTCCTGGAGAAGCTACTACTCTACAAGACTGGAGGACAGAAACATGAAATTGTGTGAATGGACATCAGTTAATTATGACTAACAAATACAAATAAAAAGAAGTGGTTTGGAAGAAGGTCAACGTACATCAGATTGGATGAACACTTCAACTAAGTGATTTACGTCCAGTTGGTTGGTATCTTATTCAATTATGTGTGAAGATTATTTATGCTTTCAGATGATGATTTGCAAATAAATACTTACTTCTCTTTCTATTTCGGCCAACGATTTGATTGTTATGCCCATTAAATCAACTGGTTGCGCCTGAAATCGAATTCAAAAATCAAAATGGAGATGTTAATAAAAACAAATCTAAGATAACTCTGAAGAGCACAACATTATAGATAACATTAATCTTGATAAATCACTGCTATCAAACGAGGGTTATTTGACAGACTAAAACCTATGATCAGAACTAATCGTTTTATGCATGGTTGCATATCTTCAGATTATTTCATGACAATAAGCACCTTTTATTGTACTTAGTTTTCAAGGTCTTATTTATTTTGCTCATCGTTAAATGCTAATCTAAGATTTTACCATATAACTAAGCTTAACAAGATACTTTTTGATGCATTTGCTGTGTTCTACTCAATAACATCTAGATTACATCTGTTGAGTACGTTAAATATGCAGAAGCATCCCAAAATGCCTCACAGAAGAATAAGAAAACGCGCGAACATTTTCAAGAGTTTGAAGAATTGAACAGAAACTAGGTAAACAGGTGGATTTTGAGAAAACTTGAAGAGATATAGAGAAGACGTTTGATGAGGGAGTACAAAAGCATAGTGCTGAAACAGCTCAATCCATAGGTGCAGCACGTTTGAAAACACGGAAGGTGGTGATGTGGTGCATAAGGTCAGATTCAGAGAACTAGAAGGTATGAGAGATTGAGATGTTGGAGAAAATTGCAGAGATATTTATGGTGAGTGTTTGGAAGGATTTGATTTAAGAGTTAAGATTCTAAATTTTCTGTTTTGGGAGATGAGAGGTCAGTAAGGATTGGGAAGAAGGGTGGATAAGTCAAGTTTGGACAACAGGCATTTGGAGGAGTTGGAGATGGATGGTTGGTATTTCAAAGGCTGGTGAACAAAAGGTTAAATACATTTGAGTTGGCATATGACAAAAGTCTGGATA